>NC_066583.1:145864788-145941747 GCF_024323335.1 Lathyrus oleraceus | reverse complement strand
ACTAAGAAACATGCTGAAGTATAACAGAACACCACTCTGTCTATTGTTCAGTATATGCTGTCAATGATGAATGTCATAACATCCAGTTTGACATTCAGTCAGTAGGCCTTATGCCAGGTCTGGTATTTCCTTGATAACCAGACTGGAAATAAATACTAAGTTCTAACAGAACACCAGCTGTTCTATTCCTTAGTATCTGCTGACAGGGATGAATGTCACAACATCCAGTTTGACATTCAATAAATCTTGTATTAGCTAATCCTGCAGTAACTACTCAAGTGTGTCATGACATCAGTCAAGACATCAGAGTACAGTTAGATATTCTAACCTACAGTGCAGTCACACATACACACCATGTCATGACATCAGTCAAGACATTAGAATCCAGCTAGTGTTTTACCATATAATGCAGTCAATTAAACACCTACAGTTTCGATCGCACGAGGGCGAGAAAGGATAAACTTGGTAGGTTAAGATATTTTTGGTTGGATGACGATTACTCGGATAGTCGAGTAAGACAACTCGTATCCTAATAGTCGGGAAAGGGAAGAGAAGACTCTAGACCACTTTCTTTTTCATCCTTAATTATAGGAAAGATTTGATAATAGTTAAGGTGCTTTGGACGGATGACGAATACTCAGATAATCGAGTAAGACAACTCGTATCCTAATAATCGGGAAAGAGAATAGAAGACTCTAGACCGCTTTTTGTTTCATTTGAATATTTATGAAAATAAGGTTGTATATGGTTGATGTTTTTTTAGAATAAACGACAAGTGCTCGAATGGCTAAGTAAGATAACTTATATCCAAGCATTTGAGAAGAGGAGTTGAAAACTCAAGACCATCTCCCTTTTCGTACAGTTTGTTATGAAAATGATTTGATTAAGTGGTATGTTTGTAAAAAATGATAATTGTTCGACTGACCGAGTAAGAGAACTCGTATTCAAACAATTGAGGAGTGAAGTTGAAAACTCAAAGTCAACTCCCTTTTCATTTAGTTTATTGTGAAAATATTTAGATTTAATCGGAGTTTGGAAGTTGGTATAAGAACGACAAATATTTGACTAACCAAGTAAGAGAACTTGTATTCAAATAGTCGAGGAGAAAAATCGAAGACTCAAAGTTATCTCCCTTTTGGTTTCTTGTTATAAAAGGATTTGATTTGTTTGTACTTAAATGAATTAGAAATGACGACCATTTGACTAACCGAGTAAGAAAACTCGTATTCAAATAATCGAGGAGAGGAGTTGAAAACTCAAAACCATCCCCCTTTTTATTTTCAAATGAAGTGTTGTTTAGATGTGATTAAGTATTTTAATTTGATTTTCGATGTCGGATCGAGGTTTAAAAAAAAATTGCATTCTTGTGAATGAATTGAATTTATTTAGTGAATAATCCATCTAATCGACTAATTAAAACCGACTAGGTCTCATTGTAAGAAGGCCCAAGAGTAAGCCATGTGAGGTTGATGGCGATGCTTTTACAAGCGATCGACTTACAGAGGTATTTTGAAAATGGGCTCGACTTTGAATCGAGAAGTATGTGATTTATTTTGAAATCGGCTCGGATTATTTTAAAATCGATGAAAGCGACGTGATTTTGTCACAATTATAACACATCATTTCGTGTACACTCAAGGTTCAATATAAACAAATAGATAAAGAATAATCATGCACATACACTCCTTAAGATAAATAAACATCTAAATTATGAAGGTCACTTGTGATTCTATAACCAATTAATTAATTGAATGTTTAACGAATTATTTTATTTTAATTAAATAATTAGTAATAATAATAAAAAATGAATATAACCAAATAATTAAATATTAATAATTATAACAACCATATAATTGTGTATTTACTTTTAAAAAATAATAATAATAATAGTAATATAATTACATATTTACTATGTATATATATAAAAAAAATATTAACAATAGTATAATTAAAAATTCGAAAATAAAATAAAATAATATTAACAATAGTATAATTATAGTTTCGAAAATAAAATAAAATAATATTAACAATAGTATAATTATAATTTCGAAAATAAAATAAAATAATATTAACAATGGTATAATTATAGTTTCGAAAATAAAATAAAATAATATTAACAATAGTATAATTAAAATTTCGAAAATAAAATAAAATAATATTAATAACAGTATAATTATAATTTCGAAAATAAAATAAAATAATATTAACAATGATATAATTATAATTTCAAAAATAAAATAAAATAATATTAACAATAGTATAATTAAAATTTTGAAAATAAAATAAAATAATATTAACATACGTATAATTAAAAATTCGAAAATAAAATAAAATAATATTAACAATAGTATAATTATAGTTTCGAAAATAAAATAAAATAATATTAACAATGGTATAATTATAATTTCGAAAATAAAAATAAATAAATCAAGACATTATTCTATTCTAAACTGAGGGTGTTATCAGTAAAACGAATATGGGCCTAAAAGCAAAGGAAAACCCATGAAGGGTCTGGTCAAACTTGTTGACGCGGGAGGCTTCATCTTTTAAACGGTGACAAGTGTCCAGGGTTGGTGACACTTGTCACCGCCACCTCACCAAACCAAACACGGTTATTAACAAATGAAAACTTGGGAAACACATCAGCATTTTACCCATTCTTTCTCTCTCTTTAGTTTCAACCGTTCGCAAAAAGGGGTCTGTAAACCCTAAAAAAAATTCTCCCGGAGAAGACGGCCGAAGGCGACGCCTCTTTCCTTCTCCGGTCACCCTACCCCAAAACACCATCTAGCTTACTAAACACGACCTTCTGAGGTCGAATCTGAACCCAAAATTTCCTAAACCATGCTCGAACCTTCTAGATCTCTAAACCCTTACTGCAAAATCTATGTTCTTGCATGAGGCGATTTAAGAGAAATAATGGGGATTTTGTTTCACTTACCACGGCAAAGGAGATGGAAAGGAGATTTCAGGCGGAGAAGAGTGCTTTGATCCGAGTCCGTCGCCGGCAACCCGTCACAGTTCCGGATAAGTTTCCTTCCTCAACTTTTCTTCTTTGTCTGTTTCATCTGATGATTAAATGGCAAATCTGTTTCATTTTTTTTTTGTGTTATGGTTTGCTGGCTTTTTCGGAAATTTGATGTTCTTAATCTCTGGGATTTCTAAAAAATGTTTGATGTTTGCTATTTGGTTTTTTGGGTTTTTTTTCGAAATCTTGTTGTTGTTGTTCTTGCTGTTGTACTTTGCTGTTGTGTGTTTTGCTGTTAACTTAATAGGACTTTCAGAAAATATTGCTCTGTTGTTTGGGTTTGAAAAAATGAATTGCTCTGTTGTTCTTGTTTAGGGTTTTGAGAAAATATATCTTGCTTGTTCTGTTGGATCTTAAAAACGTGTCCTCTCACTGTTAATTGATTTTGTTATATATGAATGTTGGTTTCTATGAGATAACTTGTTGGATCTTATTTCCAGATTTTATGGGATGTTTGCTTTGTGGATTTAAGGTTGTTTATTTGGATATTGGAATGTGTTTTTTTGGGCGTTTTCTTTGATTCATCGTGCAACATACTTACCTGTTTATTTAATCATTTATTTTCCAGTTTTTTTTAAGTGCTTATTTGATAAGCTTTTTCTTTGAATTGTTTTTTTTTTTTGCAGGTGAAGTGATGTTGATTAGGAAAGGAGGCGGCGCCAGCTTGGGATTGGGGCGTTGGAGCTTCCAAAAGAGCTTTTAGAAAAGTCTTGGAAGCTGCTTCAATCTGTTGGATACTCAACTTGTTCAATTTTTCTTCAAATTTATTTAGCTGTAACAAATCTTTTGGATTGTAACCTTAGGGACTAATCATGTAACCTCTGTTGAATTATTTGTAAGATCTGCATATTTTAAACTCTTTTGATTATGCCTTGGCCTTTTTTGGAGTAATTTGTAACATTTGGATTTAATTAGAACTTTGAATATGAAAATTGGGGTTGAAACGTATAACCTCCTGTATCATGTACTGGCCCCCCCCTTTTTTGAATTATTTGTAACAATTAAATATGAAATTAATCCCTTTTAAAAGAAACATTCTAAGATTTATTCTAATATCTCATTTGTGTGAGTTATTTAAAATGCTTAAAATCTAATCCAAATTAAAAATGGATTTGGCCACATTAATCAAATTTGGATTTTCAATTTGGTCTCCTCTAATTATGTTTATTGTTAACTTAAATGAGCAACAAGAAATATGCATCATAAGCCATAAAAAAACAATTTCAAAGTGAGTTTAAAATATTATTCATCACCATAGTCTTTTCCAATGATCCATCTTAGCTTAAAACAAAACACATGCTAAAAAATTCAACTTGAGTTCATAAACATGTGGAAATGCTTAATAACAAATGATTATAGAAAATATCCATGACTCTTAATACTTACTAATAATCAAATGAATTTTGGATTAGTAATGTAAAAGATTCACACCACACTTTACAATATTAATCATGTGAATGAACCCCTTTTTTAAACAAAAAGTTCTCATGGATAAACCAAAATGGGCCTTGCTAACCAAAAATGCACATACCTTCCCATGCTTCAGTAAAAGACAAATGCAGCAGATATCTTCTTAAGGATCTCAACAGATTAAAATGTCATTGAAGACTTGATGCCACCAAGGGCTGAGAAACCTTAAAATAGAACCCGTGTCTTTAAGATACAATCCATGTCTTATAACATTGGGTAGTGAATGTTGGTTGAAGATTTTCCTTATCCGGACAAAATTGGGGTATCACAAGATGTTCTTGACATTTGCCTTGGATCTCACATCCATTTTCTTTAACAATCTGTTGAACTGTCTCTCCAACATTGCAACTTCATTGGCCCATTCTTTATCCACATCTTGACTGTTTTCCTCTTCTGTGTTTGATATAAAGGCAATGATTTTGGTTTTCTTTTTAGTTCCATCATTCAATCCCATCTCAAAGGTTTGGAGAGAACCAATTAGCTCATCTACCCTTGTTAGATGCCCAAAAGTGCTTATTTGAGCTATCATATGTGGGCATCTTTCACTCTTTTGCCTTGCTAAAATTGTCAAAATCACATTTGTTTTACATGGAATGCGTTACATTGATAAACAAGCTTGGTGCCTTTGATGTGTGTGTTATTGTGCAGGAAAGGCATGAATTAATTGATAATAAAGACACAAGATAATTGGCAAAGGAACCAAAGAAAAGGAGCATTTCATCTGCCTGCTCGCTAGGCGAGGCTGTGGCGAAGAATGGGTTCGCTAGGCGAGCTCCTGGCGAACAGCTCCAGTAAATTAGCAAATTAATTCGCTAGGCGAGCTCTAGGCGAAGTTTGCAGCGAATTCATTCTGTTTTGGTGAAAAATGCAGCCAACACTCACTCGCTAGGCGAGGCTCTAGCGAGCATTCCAGTAGCAAAACCTCTCAACCTCGCTGGGGCGAGCTTGTAGCGTTTCCTTCGCTAGGCGAACATGACAGTTCACCAACGCACTGTTTTCTCTGGGCGCAGGGGCCTTTTGTGCTCATATTTGACCTTCGCTAGGCGAGCCATTCTGCTCGCCTAGCGAACATGACAGTTCTGCACTTGTCTATAAGTAGCAGGTGCCACTTTTGGGCACCAGACCTCATTTTTACCAACTTTTCCATTTTTTGTACTTTCTTCTAGATATTTTACAGCATTGTTTTGTGGGAGCTTTTATGCCCTAATTTCATTTCTCTTCATCTAGCAACCATCTTCCACAAAAAGAAGGTGGATTCCCATCCAACTTCGATTATTCGACTTGGATGTTGATCAACCCTCTTTCCTTACTTGCCGACCAAGCTACCATGAAAATGAGTAGCTAAGTCTTCCATTTGGCAAGGTTAGATGTAGATGATTACTAGCTTTGTGTGTAAATGTAAGGATCCTCATATGTAAACTCTTTAACGGTAAATATATGATGAAAACTTTGTTTCTATTTAAAACTCTTTGTGTTGGTATTTGATCGAGAGATGTTTACCGATTCTTGACCTAGGTTTTCATCCAAACTTGTTTGTTAGCTAGAGATAGTAACGAATGATTTTGTTCACCATAAGGTTGAACCAAAAAGTTGTCATTTTGATAGATTGTGTTCGAGAGAAACAATGGATCAAAATGGCAAAACTCACAATGGGTGTTCGAGAGAAACGCATTGAGAGGACCTTGTGAAATGATTTATCATCTAAAGGAGTTTATAAGATTGTTGACCGAGCAAATACATGCAAAGCAAATGTAATCATTGAAACCTAACTTTGACAATATTTCTCATATTAATCAAAACATAACTTTTTCCGCAATTAATTACTTTGTATGCAAGATAACTTGATTAAAACCAAAACCCTAGTGTTACATTAAGTTAAGATTAATTCAACCATTGAACGGCAGTGATATCTTACAATCTCTGTGGATACGATAACAAAAACCCGACACGAAATATACTCTCTCAACAAAATCATGTTGGAAATGTCTTGAGACTCTTCTGTGGCAGTCACCTTCATTGCAAATCTCTTAAGGAGTGACCTGAGTATTTTTCTTACCAGCTTTTCATCTGTCATCTTCTCTCCCAGGGCTCCTGAAGCATTAGCAATCTCAAGGATACTCATGTGAAATTCATGAATGTTTTCATCTTCTTTCATCCTTAAGTTTTCAAACTTGGAGGTGAGCAGCTGAAGTCTAGACATCTTTACCCTAGAGGTGCCTTCATGAGTGGTCTTGAGAATGTCCCAAGCATCTTTGGCCACTTCACAGTTGTTTACCAACCTGAAAATAATTTTATCTACCCCATTGAATATTGCATTCAATGCTTTAGAGTTTCCAAGAGCAAGATCATCCTCCTTCTTGGACCATTGTTCTTCAGGCTTCTTCTCAATAGTGGCTTCTCCTTCTTTAGTAATGACAGGATGCACCCAACCTGTTAGCACAGCTTTCCAAGCCTTGTTATCAAGAGATTTCAGAAAAGCTACCATTCGAGGTTTCCAATAGTCATAGTTAGAACCATCCAAAATTGGTGGCCTATGAACAGATCCTCCATCTCTCTCCATTGTACCAGAAAGTATTGCCCCTAGATCTCACCCAGAACCAGAGCAGGATGCCTGCTCTGATACCAATTGAAATTCTAGTATCAGATATAAGATGTCGAAGGTAATGTCACGACACTAATATCTGTTAACACACAATGGATAAATAATACAGAATGGTAAAGCAAATAACACAAGCAATTGTTAACCCAGTTCGGTGCAACTCACCTACGTCTGGGGGCTACCAAGCCAGGAAGGAAATTCACTAAAATAGAATTAGTTCAAAGACTCTCCGTACACTTCAACAAGTTACAGTCTTTCTCACCTAATCTCTACCCGTGCAATTTCTACCTAAGCACTCTTAGATATGAGAACCCACTCACTTCCCTTACAATCACACACCAGTGATTTTAAACAACAATCCCTTGAGAAACGAAAATACTTTTCAATTACACACTCTTGATTTTACTTCACAGTTTCAATCAAGAAGACACACTCTTGATCTTGCTTCTCAGCTTTGATCAAGAAGACACACACTCTTGCTTAACAGCTTTAGAGTGACAAGTTACAACCACAAATCAGTCCAATTCAATCATCAATGGATGACTTGAATGACCTACAAGTCTTACGACTAAATAGACACAAACCCTAGCTCTCTCTATGTATTTCGCTCAGTCTTGGTTGTGTGTTCAAACAGGTTTTCTAAGTCCCTTTTTATAGAAGCATTTTGCTGGGCTTGGACATCTTGAAAACCCTAAATCTATTTTCCAATCAAATCTTTTTATAACAGCTGGTTAGATCTCCTTGGAAAATAAGTAAATCTGGTTGTAATCCATGATTGAATGCGCCAGCTAATCAGATCTTCAATCATTCAAAGATTGTCATTAATTGTGCAATCATAAAACACCGGACATTCATACTGAATGTTCTGTGTACAGGATGTCATGACATCGGGTCTGACATCCTGGAAAAATCCTGCATAATCCAATAATTCCTTTTATAACTTCCAGCAGGTACAACCATATCAGATGTCATGACCTTGTGTATGTCATCTGAAACAATCCTGCATGAACATGTCTTTCATTTAAGCTCCACCAGGTACATCCAATATCAGAAGCCATGGCATTGTTTGTGGCATTCTGAAACAATCCTGCATACACATGTTCTTGAACTCCAGCAGGTACATAGGATATCTCATGTTAAGACATCACATATGACATCTTGTGAACACTCTTTGTTTTACCAAAATTGCTGCCAACACTTAGAATCAACATCCACTATTGTCATATCCTACCAGAATCATAGGTTCATTTTTATCATCGAGTTTCCTTCTTCTTGCATCAGGAACATGCTTGTAGCAAATAGAGCCAAACACTTTCAGATGACTCACCGAAGGTTGTTTTCCGTTCCATACTTCTTTAGGAACCTTGTTCTTCAGTTTCTTGGTAGGGCACCTATTCATAATATAAACAATAGTAATGACTACTTCACCCCCATAAGGATTTTGGCAAGTTCTTTTGCTTTAACATGAATCTATCCATATCTAATATGGTCCTATTTATTCTTTCTGCTATTCCATTATGTTAAGGCACGTAAGGAGTACTTACCTCATGATCAAAACCATGTCTTGCACATAACTCTTCAAATATCTTGGATGTGTATTAGCCACCTCCATTTGTTCACAGAACCTTGATCTTTCTTTCACTCTGGTTTTCAACAAGCATTTTGAATCTCTTAAAGATTGAAAATAGTTTATCTTTGCGCCTGATCACATAGATCCAAGTCTTTTCATTATACTCATCAAAAAATGAGATACAATACGTGTTTCCACCAATGGTATGATCCTCAAATGGGCCACATACATCTGAATGTACTACATCTAGTATGCATGAGGATCTCATTGGCATAATCAAAACGAAAGACTTTATGGACTGCTCTCCTACTAAGAAACCTTCATAGAGTTTGTCGGGCATCACAAGACTTGGTATACCAGTTACCATTTCTTGAGTAATTAGTTGATTGAGTGACCTAAAATTCAAATGGCCAAACCTCAAATGCCACAACCAACTATGCTTGTGGCAACAATTGTTTTCAGGCATTGCTCATTCAAACTGATCATGGTCTTGAATGTCATATTATTCAATAGAGGGGATTTTAAGACCAAATTATTCTTGGTGTCAAACAATTTTAAGGCTCCATCTTTCATAACCACTGAGAAACCTTTTTCGATAAGTTGTTCAACACTTAGCAGGTTGCACTTTATGCCAGGTACATATAGTACATATTTGATCATAACTTTTTCTACATTACTCCTTTGAATAACTATGTTTCTAGTACCTTCTACTTGAAACGAGCTATTATCTGCAAGCATGACCTTTCTCTTCTTCGACTCGTCAAAATCAGCTAACCACACTCTACAACTAATCATGTGATTTGAGCAGCCTATGTCGAGGAACCAGGGCTTGGATTCGACATGCTCATTTACAACTGCAGCCATAAGCACCATACCATCATAATCAACTAAATATTTATGTGTAAGATCTTCTCCTTCATCGTCCTTGCCTTTTTTCGCTCCCTTGTCTTTCTTGTACCGACATTTTTTGGCCAAGTGACCCCATTTTTCAAAGTTATAACATTTCACACTTTTCTTCTCCTGTTTGTCTTTCAGATATGACGTTCCTTATCCTCTTTTCAAGGATTCAAAAGCCTTATCATCAACCTTATGCTTTTGAAAGTTCACCCAAGACTTCTTGCTCCGAGTCTTGTCTCCTTTTCCCTTGAACTTGTTGTAACCACCATTCTTCTTCCATGTTTGGGTCTGTAGTGCTTGTATCGAATCTTAAACCCCTTTCCTCTCGACAATCCTTAACTCATGTGCTTCCAATGAATCAACCAAATATTCTAATTTCAAGTTTTAAAGATTATTGAATTCTTGAATGACTATGATAACATGATCAAATTGAGACGTCAACATACGCATTACCTTCTCAACTATTGTCTTACCGGTTAGAACTTCACCACAATCTTTCATGAGGTGAACAAGATTTTGCACGTTCGAGACATAGCCTGAAATATTTTCATCTTCTCTCCTATGAAGTAAATCATATTGCCTTTGTAGTTCCTGTAACTTGACAACTTTAATCTTCTCAACACCTTCATAATACTTGACAAGAATAACTCATGCCTCCTTCGTCGATTCAGGATGAGAAATCTGATCAAAATTTGCCACATCTACTGCATATTGAATACATAACGCAACCTTGCAATCTTTCTTCTTAATATCCTTGTGAATGATTTTATGAGCATTGTTTGCGTTTTGGGCAAGCTCGGGAGCACCATTAGTAACCACTTCTAGGATTTCATGAAAATCAAATAATGATGACATCTGTTTTCTCCATTGGGTCCAATTTTTGCCACCAAGAATTGGAAGAGAATTGAGAATATTATTTCTACCATTCATCTTTACACCAAACTTGTTTCACGATTCCTGGAAGCACGACCATCGATGTGCAATTCTTGAATTCACAATCAAGAAAAACGAATCAGACTCCGATACCAATTTGTTAGTGCTGATGCACTTAGGTGAGGAAGGAATGAGGGAGAGAATAAAAAGTAATTGTTTTAGATTGTTGAAATGAATTACACTATATATATATATATATATATATATATATATATATATATAATATATATATATATATATATATATATATATATATATATATATATATATATATATATATATATATATATATATATATATATATATATATATATAAGTAACTAACTTGGGTTATATCACAACAGAAAACGCCAAAAAAATCTAAAATAAAATTATTCAATTCTTTTTATATAAATTCACAGTTGGAAACTATATTCAAATTAATATATTTTTGTAGAAGAATTATGTAAACTATTCATTTAAGTTTAAAACAATAAATAAAAAAAATTGAAAGTCACGCTTCCTCTTCAAACTCTGATCTCAAATAAATATAGTCGTTAAATTTAAAACTCGTCATTTTTAAATAATCTATTAAAATCAAGAGTAAGACAAATTACTAAATAATTTACATGGATAAAATGTTTTGATATCAAATTTATATGAAATAATTTAATATAGAATAAAATAATTTGATAAAATATATTATTATGTGGAAAAGTAAATAAATTTTTCTTTAAACAAAATTATAGTTAAATAAAATAACTCTAAAAAAGTTGACAAAAAAATGTTCAAAGAGCACTTACATCAAATCATTGAAAATAGAGTATATAATAAAAAAATCATGAGAAATTTCAAGATAAAAAATTAGAAGTGAATATCAAATCAAATCGATGGTTGTTAACTACTTTGCTTTAGATGTCCAATTAACTTCACGCGCTTTTGATGAGGTCGACCTATTTCACTCATTATAATTTCGTCTGATATCCAGAAGAGATTGAGATGGATCAATCCATCAAGTTGTCAATAATCAGTCAACAATTATAATAATGATATAGACAATCTTAATCCAGTAGTCATAAGATTTGATACAACTTGCAATTTGAGTCAGTTGGCTTTTTCATTAGTCTTCAACACATTTATTCATACTTCCCTCGAGGATGAATGTCGAGTTTTCCATATATGACAACCTAGTTGAGTTAGAAGATGTTTAACAATATATTCGTAATTCTGAGTGTTCCAAAAGTAAAATTTGACCTCAAATAATCATATATTTGAATAATTAAATTGAAAGGTTAAAGAATCAAACCATCAAGCAATAAGAAAGATGTACGCGACTTAGAATACAAACACTTAAATCTTATTTCGTATTTCCAACTTTTTTCTTTAAACACATTAGAATAAACTCAACCCATAATACTCAATTTCACTCGATCATAATATTTTCACTTTTTTCCAAACAAGTCACAAGAAATTTTATTTAATACAAATAATTTTTTTAATTATCCTAACTCCATAAATATTATATCATCATTTTTTATAATATATTTAGTATTAACATCATAAAAAAGAATAAATAATTTAAATACATAAATAACAACAATAAAAACTACAATACACATGAAATACAAAATAAAAAAGTTAATAAAACAAATGTAATGACCGAAGCAAGATATATAACTGAAAAAACATTACCTTTAGTGACAGACTGCAGGAAATAAATAATACAAAAAATAACATTTAATGACAGATAACAGATTATTACCGATAAAAGATTATACGAAAAATTATATTGAGTGACAGAGAATAGATAATATATTGTTCATAAATTACATTTACTGACAGACAATAATAAAACATATTTTACATTAAAGAAGATTTAGAGATAGACCATATAAATACAAATTATAATAGTAAAAACAATATAAAAAACAAAATTAAATAACTAATCCTTCAAAATAATTTATAAATGAATATATCATCATGAAAATAATCTCTATTTTTAAAATAATGCTTACCATATTTTATAAATATTATATAATTAATCAAGAGAGATAAAACACTATCTTATTTTATAAAAAGTGTTTGTTTGTTTGTTAGATCCATATATTTTTAATTTATAATAAAATAACTATTTTATTTACAAGAACTACAAATAAACACAAATTTATAAAGACAATATTTATGTGGTAAATTTTACACATATAACTCACATCAATGTTCATGATTCTTATATTACAAATATCAAACTTATATATTTATAATGTTTATTCATTATAAATTTAACACCGAAGTCAAGGGCTTCAAAAAACATCGAAGTCAAGTAAATAATTTCATAATTTATAATATAATATAAAAGTTCTTCATTTTCTTCTAAAAACATAAATACAAATATTAATGTGAAAAACACGAGTTTAAATTTCCAAATGAATATAGATAAAAAAAATTCTCCACTTTAACATCAATAAAAAAATACTATCACCCATCAAAATAATCAATCAGTAAAACTTACAAATTTTATAAAAATAATAGACGAGAACAAATTTTTATATATCTACGATCATAAAACATACTCAAGAGCAAGTACATAGATCACAAAGATGCAAAACCAATGCATATGTCCGGGACAAATTAATAACTTTCAACCATACTAATAATAAGAATAAAAAATAGCAAGTCCAACAATAAAAAATTCAAAACATTCACACATAATTCAAATTCAAATGTAACACAAATTCGCCCCAACCCAAAAATATTTGTTCTAGGATTATTGATCTCATATCATATTGTAACGCCCTATATTTTAATATAAGACATTACTTTAAAATTGATACTTACTTTTAAAAAAATTATTATTTATTTATTTATCCATCGAAAGCTCTAAACATTATAATATTGATTACAAATGAAACTTACTAATGCCTTTTCTAGCATAGTAAGAGCTCACTCCATATTTCTAGTTTGTGTCTAATTTAACTAAATGACCAAATTTGAATATTTTATTTTACTATAAATTAAATAATAAATCCAATAAAAATCCGATTGTATTCCCAAGATCACGTGCAACGTTATACTATTTTCACTTCACATCTTCAAGAGTACCTAAAATATTTGTTGTAAGATGTCAACAACCATACAAAACAAAGTTAAACAAGGAATTAAACATCATAAAATTATGAACATACAATTTATTTTCCAAAAATAGGATTAAATAGAATAATATCAAATCTTCCAAAATTAGACAAAAACACATTAAATTATTATCTAAAGACATATATGTGGACAATTCAACATAGAGAATTATAATCTTTGACACTACACTTGTATCCCAAGATTATAAAACAATCAATGTAAATTTTTAAGGCAAAAAATATGATGATTCATGTTCTTAGCACTATATGATTCAGATATTTCAGTCCATCACTGTGACACCACATAAAAATCATCTCAAATAAATGGGAAAAATAACTCTCCACTAAGGCACCACACAAAAATTAACGTGTCATGTCATGATGATAAAATGTAACACGTCATTGAGACAATTTCCGCCATTTAAACAACCATATACAATCCAAATGATAACACATCATCATACACAAACTAAAATCATAAATTTTAATAAAATCTCACCACTTGGCCAAACAGACAAACACATAATCCAAATTATATTTCATATAATATAATCATACACGAAACTATAAATACAAATATCTAAATAGACAAAATAAGAAATAAATCTATAATAAATAACTATAAAGTATACTATTTTAGTTTATTATTACACAATCACCGCGAAATATAATTTCCTTCTTATTAAGATAAATAATGCTCGTGTCAATTCTTTATTTTATTTATTGCTAATAAACTCTAAATATTCTCTTTAAGCATCAAATAACATAAAACATTTTATTGACTATGAATTCAATGTATAATTCAGAGTTGTACTGAGAAGAGCCCTTTCATATCCTAATTTGAGTTCATACTCAGATTTTCTCTCCTTTGACTCCTCATCTTCTAATCATTTCGTTTTCGATAATTTATGATTAAAAATTTTAAATAGAATATTAAAATACAGTAAAAATGAGAATTTCGAAATTAGATAAAAGAAACTTATTCCAAAACCAAAACTAAAGTTGAGTAAAACATCAAATATATTCACAGGTCGTTTTGACTCTAATTTTGCGCAAATCAGAATTACAATGATGAAGATACGAATAAAATAACATTACTAATCAAATAAGTAAAAGATATTTTAAACAAGGTAAAGAATGACTAAAAAATGAAAGGAATATAAAAATTTAATTAATTAACTACTCTCTCTGTCTAGGCATTGCATTGTAACATACTAACTCATACCTGCGAGAAGAATATGAAGAGAAAAAAATTAAAGAAAAAATGATACTTTTATTAAACTACCCTTATTATATATTGAGAATTAAAAATAAAAAAAATACATTATAAATTGAAATGATTTATTCATTTTGATTTTATTCCAAATTGATCACTTATTATAAAATGGAATAAATAACAGAAACAACATATTAAAATTCGGGAAGAAATGAAAAAAAAAATTATAACGGAGTTGATTTGACATTAGAATTGAATTTTTTTTCATTCCTTTAGAAAAGGATGATGGATTTCTTCTTTTTTTTCCTCTTAATTTCTTTCTCATACTATCAATGTAGCATTAAAATTAAGTTTTTCTCTTTCTTATTTCTCTTCTTCTTTATTTGTTAATTAACATATGGCTTGACTTTACTAAATCATGCTCTCTTTATTTATAACACACGATTCACTTCAACTAAATACTTCTTCATTTATTTATTTTACTATTTTATAATTAAAATATTATTTATTAAAATATTCATATTAAAATATCATCATATTTATAAAATTATTCAAAAATTAAAATAATAAATATATTATTAACACTCAATGTTAATTATTAAATTCAATTAATATATATGTAAAATTAACATAACATAGACAGCACGCAAATAATTAAGATTAGTCGTAATATTACTAATTTATCATAAAATTTTCTCTTTCTTTATTCTTTTTCTGTATTTGTTAATTAACACATGAGCTTGACTCGTTTATTTAGTAAGTCATGCTCTCTTTATTTATAACACATGTTTTATTTAAACCAAATACTTCTTAACTTATTTATTTTACTATTTTATAATTAAAATATTCATATTGAAATACCATCATATTTATAAAATTATTAAAAAATTAAAATAATAAATATATTATTGACACTCAATATTAATTATTAAATTCAGTTAATATATATGTAAAACTACAATAACATAGACAGAACACAAATAATTAAGGTTAATCGTAATATTACTAATTTATCAAAATAATTATTCATAAAATAAATAATTAAAACATGATAATATATATATATATATATATATATATATATTTTATATATATATATATATATATATATATATATATATATATATATATATATATATATATATATATATATTTATATATATATATATATATATATATATATATATATATATATATATATATATATATATATATATATCATTTTATACAAATTGTTGAATAACTAATAAAACTTACTAAAATGACAAATGTATTGTATATAAAAATATTGGGATATTGCATGAAGACTGATGAAGATTTGAAGGTTATGTGGAGAACATATAATCGTAGGTCAACAAAGGGATCGATCGAATCTGATGCGACAATTGTTAGATCTATCAACAATATAATCAAGATGTTGAAATGTATATAATCATGTAGTAGTGTCTAAGTTTTGTTATTTATTATTGTTTTGTTAAGTTATGTAATTGTCCATGTTAAGTTGTGCTAGTTATCATGTTTTAAATTATGTTAATTCCGCAATAATGAAAGTGATAAAGTGATATCTAATAAATTGTTAAGTTAAAAATGTTTGAGTAATAATAAAAATAATATATGAATAATACAAAAATAATAAAATCTACACAGATCCCCCACAGGCTATGTGGACTATCTGCGATGTCAAAGTATAAACCTCGCCATCTGAGTTTACCAAACCCATGAGGTTATCTGTAAGCAACTCTATAATCCACAAATGATGATGGTCAGCCACACAAGGTGGAGACAATGACACATTATCAGAAGGTCCAACATCATATGCATGATCAATAGATGAGATGATGTGAGGGTGTGATACAATAAGGTATGACACTAAGTAACCATCCACACAATGCCCATGAAATTAATTGAACCTCCACTGCATGATTTGTAATAGCACAAGCACAACTGACAATATTAGACACAAACCATCTATCAATGCTCTCAGTTAGCACAACAGTGACTGGTTGTTGGATGTTCTGAACATACCCAAACGAGAGCAGGCGTCTCTCATGTATGTGTCTATCCAATAAGGTCTCCCATCTTAGATAACCAGAAGAAGAAAAAAAGGAAAATACCATAAAACTCCTAATGCACTTTATGTTCTGCGTAGGGTGTCCAAATGACATCATCTA
The DNA here is from genome assembly GCF_024323335.1 of Lathyrus oleraceus. NCBI lineage: Eukaryota > Viridiplantae > Streptophyta > Magnoliopsida > Fabales > Fabaceae > Lathyrus > Lathyrus oleraceus. The sequence goes on along the minus strand of NC_066583.1, from coordinate 145,924,756 downwards.
GGATCAGTGCATCGATCCTCCTCTTGTACTCTAGAAGATCTCCTGGGTGTGAATGTATGACCCTCCATATCTTGGCCTATGGGGAGCCAACAGTGGTAGAACCAGTAACACGTCTGTCACAAATGGACGAGAAACGCTCGTATATCAAACACTGCACGAGAACATATGCAAATTAAAAAATGTCATAAATAAGAACTAAATTAATAAGTCATGATAAATTTGTACACCTGAAATAGACTCATATAACCAGCAAGTTGTCTTGTCTCAAAGACAATCGCCTCTCCAAGTGTAGAATATAGTACAATCAATGCAACACACCTCATACCCAATTGACATGGTTAAGATCAGTAAACAGAGACATGTACCTCACATCGGTATATACATTAGACTTATCCTCTAAGATAGTACATCCGACAAGATGTAACATATATATCATAGCAGCTACATCATACATAGATTGTCCCACCAACTTCGTATACCTATCCCATAGCAAAGTTAAGAGAAAGTGAGCATCCCTGTTAACCTTAAAATTCTTCAGCACCTCGACCTCAATAAACCCCAAGTGACGTGTAACAATAATACATGTAGTCTCATAGTTAATGAGATGAGCGCTAAAGAAACTACATTTCATATGGATATTGAACAGGGAGGAGACATCATCTAAAGTAATCGTCATCTCACCAAATGGAAGATGAAAAAAGTATGTCTCCTTATCCCAATGATCAACAAAAGCTGACAACAATGAAACATCGAGCATGGTCAGCGAACAGCGCACCAATAAAAGGAGGCCACAATCATCGACAATCTCCCTGACCTCCGGAGGCATCTGGGCATCTGAGAACTTCTTCAACTTCGCCATGTGTGGGCACCTTCAGCGGCAGGCAGTCCCGTAACAAATAAAGTAAAAAAACATATGTTATTTTCAACGTATCAATAAATAATAACAAATAAGTTTATTTATATATATAGCACAAAGAACAATGACAACCAAAATAAATGGCTTTCATCAATAATAACTTTCAATGCAATAAGACACTGAATTAACTTGGCATAAGAAAATAAAATAAGACCAGAATCACAAAAGATTTGTTTACACATTTCAATCAAATGATCTATGTATGTGGAAGAGAGCAGCTCTCAAATTTACTATATTTCAAAAAGTTGTTACAAAAGATTACAAATAAATTACAAGAAAGTAGCCTTTAAAATTCTGAAGACCAAACTTTATTTTCTACCCAAATATTTCTCAATCTCTCCAACTTTCAATATAATAATCACATAAACCAAAGTGTTTAGACGAATTGTCTGATCCTTCTAGATAACTCTAAAGATTTTCCTAAATCCTAAACCTTTATTTCTCCCTTTAGCTCTAAAGTACGAAAATTGTCATAATACAACAATAAAAAAAAATGCATATTTATAATTGTTAAAACCAACAAATCCATAAATAAATATCACTATATATCCCACAATAAAATACATTACAAATATCTTATAATATCTCTTAAAATATTTTTAATATCTTTAATAAAATTATTTTATTACTAATATCTCTTAAAATATTTTTAGAATATTATAAATATCTATCTTAATATTTATTAGAATATTATAATATATATATCTGATAATATGTTTTAAAAATTTATAAATATTTTATAATATCTTTTTATATTAATTTATGATATTTCTAAATAAATATAAAAAATATATTTAATATTTTAACATTAATGAATGGATTCGTAAATCGAACCGACCAAACATGATATCATAAACTGTCTGAACCAGAACCAGACATTCTTGCTGTTTTTTGGCTTTTTGATTTTTAGCAATTATATATATATATATATATATATATATATATATATATATATATATATATATATATATATCACAATGCCACATGATTGAGGAGCACTGCACGGTCACTAGGCCCACTAGAAAATCATCCATCAGTGTGTACAAACGGCTTCGTTGAAGACACGACAGTCACCTCTCTATCAACTAGAGCAGTCATCTTCGTATCAACCGGAGCAGTCACATCTATATCAATCAACACAGTCACATTTGTATCATCCGGAAGTGTCACCACCATCGTATTAGTTGGATCCTCCGTCACATTATGATGGGTCACCTCTGTCTCAGCCACAACCTTCTTGTCATCCTAACCCTTCGCCTCTTGAGTTGTTGTTTCGATGTCGTCAACAACCATAACATCGGGCTCATTAGCAAGATCTCTTGTCCGTCCATCAGTTATACCTCCTCTACCCCAGATAGTGCAGGGTGTGCGTGACTATCGGCAAGATCTCGACCTCTTGTCCGTCCATCAGTTATACCTCCTCTACCTATGAGTTTTATCAGACATTTTAAAAATACCGATAAAAATGCAAGTTTTTTTTTAAATCTGATATAAAATATAAAATGCAGGTAAAAAACACAACTTATAAAAATGGCAACAAAATTTCTTAAAGATATAGAGAGTCAATTTAATGTTTATGCTTCTCCAAAAATGTTCACTTATCCTTAATTTTTGGGCAACAATGTTGTGAGCTCACTACAATAATCAAAATTTACCACTTTTGTATTAACACCCCCGAGAAATAAAGCATGAAAATGCTGTATTTTAACAAACATATAGGAAGGAACAATTAATAAAACACAAAATATCTGTCTATTATATACATATATACATTACATAGTGATAATTCTTGAACATACATGTTCATACAAATTCAACTACACATAAATAATGATAACAAATATGGTTATGAATATGTAACCATAGAAAAAAATTATGCAGTTGAGTTAAATTCTTGATCAGCATCAACTGAGATTTGGCCAAAAATATCAACACAATTGTCCCATGTTCCCTTTTCTCTAGTCTCCCAATATCCACCAACATAACGATAACTCTTACTGTTTTTTTCCTTAGCAAACCACTTTGGTCTCCAACCTGTCTCCTGCATGTTCCTCGCCTGAAAAATCATTTCACCATAATATTAACCAACATCATGCAATATTTCTAACAAATTTTCAACTATAATGTTTACCTGTCTTTGTCTTTGTTCCAACCTCAGCTTCTCGGAATTGGCCATTCCATATTCTCCATTCTCCAAACATCTTTGATCAGGTCTTAGCCTTGAATCTGTTGGTGGCAACTTCTCCTGTTGGTAGGTTCTCCAAATCTCATCAACAATACTATATAATCACATTAAGAATTTTTTTGATTCAAATGTTGAAGCAAATTACCTTTAGACCAGCTGTGATTTCATTTAATGTAAGCGCAAATTCGGTAAAGTTGTATCTTGTTTGTTGCTCTGGTAATTGGTTTCTCTTCCACAACATTTGCGGTTTCGATGACACATTGGACCTTTTTCCTTTTCCAGAATATGCTCCAATTACGTAATGCAAACTCTCATCCCACTTCCCAAATATAGTTGCTGCTGTTTTTCCATTCTTATCTTCAACTATGCCTTGAACCTACCACAAAACTTAAGTTGCATATCATATGTTACATAGCATGTTCATCAACTTTGCACAATATAATCAACCATTCATTTCATATTATAACCTTATGTTTATGTAGTCTAATTTAAAATGTCACAATATTTACAATGTCGCACATCTCATAGCATGCAAATATTCTGAGATTCTGAGATTCAACCTTTGTCGTTTCAATTTGTTTAAAAAATAACGAAGTAATAATTTTGACAAGATAAAGTTAGAAAAGGTACCTGGTGAGGATTTCTATCAATGATTGATTGCTCTTTGAATTTGACCTTACACGAATACTCGCGATTCCCCTGTATGTTCATTGTACCATAATGATCGCAATAGAGTTTTCCTAAAATTAGGTTATAAATGGATGTTGTTACCTGACGATGAATATTAATCAGTTATCTAATCAAAAAAATTTAGGAGATTGTTGTTAAATACTTGTAATTCGAAACAAAACTATACCTTGCTCCAATAAAAGACTTCTCCGTCATCAAACTCGATGGTTAAATAACCAATAGGATCGAGCTGAATCGAACGACCCCAAAATTTACTTTTTAAATTGCTATCGCCCCAAAATTTCCAACCATGACCTTCGCAATGACATGCGACAATCATAGGATGATGACTCACCTAAACAAAATGAATGGTAAGATTCATGCAAATAGCATGTGCATGTGCAGTTTTTCATGAATAAAATGATAGTACATGATTGTACCTTCTCAGATATAAATCTTATGCCTTTATCTGGATAATCAGCTTCATATGTTTCACCCAATAATGGATTAAATGGTTTACAACTTCTACCAGTAGTGTTTGCATACCCTGAAACTGCAAATGCAGCCACATACAGTATCCTCATTAGATTGTCACCCTGTGCAAAATATGAGAGATATATTACAAAACAATTCTCAACAATAGTTTACCAAAATTAGTGATTTTATATGCTACTTTATCTGCGAATAACTAATGTATCTGAACAATATATAGACCAGACATATTGAATAACTAACCATTTTACCACATTCATAAGCTTGATCTAGAAGGTGTGAGTACTCCAAATCTTCAAAACATTTCTGTAATGAAGAGATTGGCTCATTAAAATAAACTGGAAGACAAACTTTTGTAAGATCTTTTCCAATATTGTCTTTTATTATTGACCATAAACTAACTCCAGTTTCTTTCTCAACGGGATCAGGTAACTTCTTTCGTCGCTCGATATAAGGATAGTTGGATCCAATAGGCGGTTTAGAATCACATTTTCCTGTTGGACTAGATGCCTCCTCATATTCAGGTTCATGGTTGGATCTCAAATGATCAGATGATCCATTACTTTTAAATGAACTTGTTGCAAGAATTTCATATGTATCGAAGAATGCATCGTTCTCGTCATCTGTGTTATCGTCCCTATCGTGCTCATCAGAATATTCACTTCCACTTCCATCTAAATTATAATCAAATCACAAAAACAGATGAGTACAACTATAGACAAACATGAAAAATTAACATGGTGTGGCCATCTCAAGTTCTTAGAGGCCGTGTTGGTTAGCTATGGTTCAACCCTGACGAAACAAATAGACGAAACAAATCTATTATGCAAACCTGTGTAATACCCATCTTGTACACCCTCAAAGATGGACTTACCACTATAATGTTCATGTGATGAGAGATATGAATCCACTTCATCTTTAGTTTGTCTCTGGTCGTCAACAAGTGTGTTCTCCAAATCAACCTTCTCTGTCTAAAACAATCAAATTTAACAAATTAGCATCGATCATTACACTACTATAGAACAATTTACATTACATTTAAGAGAAATGAATGAAGGTTAATACTTCTAAATTCCGAAGTGTGTCTGTGAGTAGTATCTGTTTCTTTTTAAGGGCAAGAATGTATGTATGCAATTGAAACAACTCCGTTCTCATGATATCTTCACATTCACGGATAGAAACTTCATTAACACCTTCTTGCAGAAGCCGTTGTCTCAATTTGTCGGTCGAAATCACGACAGAAGCCGAAGGAGACATGATATCGGTTGTGGCAGGTAATCGAGGATACATGTTTTTCACTGTCATCATTGCTTCCATCCACATTGTTCTATCTTCTTTACTCTCCGCTCTTAAATGTATTCTCTTCTTCGTCCCCGTGCATATGCAAAACCTCCTTTCATCTGACTTGTTTTCACGCACCGAACACACCTACTCCATGCATGCGATTACGATAAGTTAAATTCATTGAATAATTAACGTATCTGAATTATATATAAGCTAAATATGTTTGAGGGAAAGAGTGAGAGACCATGAGGTGGATTTCACTGACAGGATTTTGACGACGGGAGGGACAGTGACGGTGGCTAGCGATGCGACGGAGGGACTCGTCCCCGATCACTTTTGATCGTTTTTCGACGTCGCGGTTAAGAATAAGTTTATCAGGACCATGGATTTTGTAATAAGATAAAACACCGTCATGGAGGATAAACCACCTCGGCCTCCACCCTCTACCGTAGTTTACCCACTTATACAAGATACCGGAGATTCCGTCACCGACGATATCATTAAGCATGACCTCACGTGAGGAGTTTTTACAAGCCAATCTAGCGGAGGCGGATCGTTGAACTGCGCGGGTTGACGAGGAGGTGCGGCCGGTTCGGTTGCAGGTGGAGAGGGAGCGGAAGTTTGGTCCCATTTGGTTCTTTGAGGATGAACCGGGCTCGTCGTCTCTTTGTGGGTTGCGAAAGGAACTCATGGGGGGAATATTGGGTGATGTAATGGGATGAGAATATGGATTTGCATAAACTTGTTTTTTGCTTAGCATTTTTGTGTTCCTATTGTTGTTGTGATTGGAGGAGCTTTCTTAGCGGCCATAAACCATGCAAGAAGAGTGGTTTGTAGTGAAAATCGCACTATTTTTTCTTTTTCTTTGTATCTATTTTTTTATGTTATTTTTGTTTGTGATGATTAAGATAACATTCACCGATCTTTATAGTAGTTTTGTAGGTTCACTTATCAATCTAATGAGATTTTATGCAATTTTAAAAAGAATAAAATAATGTCATGAATCGTTAAGTCAACTCAGTTGATAGTTGTGTGTTATTATATCTAATTTTAAAATTGATAGATGTGTTAGTACATCTGACTATAGAGGTGCGAGTTTGAACTCGTGACATCCCACTTATTCACTTTTAATCGGAGAAATTTTAACTACTAGATTACTTGAAAAAGAAGAATGCCATGAATTCTTCTAGGATCCTATTTGTTCTTGATAAACACTATTTGGTTAATCTCCCTGAGACGAGTCAGGTGAGATCACAATCGTCTTGTCTGTATGGGGTATTAGTGTATGTACTTCTTCCTCGTTGGGAAGCCCATTTTATACTTGTCATGCCACCAAGGGTCATTTAAGGAATGTCCCTTCAGATCTTGAGTTTAAGTGATCTTTGATAACGTTTGTTGTCCTCTACCTCTGATTTAACGTCTCATCCATCATTTTGTGTAACCCCATGCAATCATGGAGTTGTAACTGCCGTAGGTGATTGTTCATGTCGTCTTCTAACACCTTTCAAGAAACCGGGTCTGGTCTGATCATGTCGTCTACCAGTGTTCTTATGGGACTGAGATCGACTTGCTCATGCCATATAACCATACTTCCCTTGTCTAGGATCCAGCTTGCTCATGTTTATGCAGCTTAGCATATTTGTTCTTCCCTACTTGGCCTCAACAACTCGGTCTTGGAAATTTTGAGATGTACATAAGTCCCCCGATCACGAGATTCAACAAATTGAAGTGTTCGGGCAGAACAGTTCTGGAATTCCTTCTTCCTCAAACCGCTCACCTATTCGGTAAGTTACCATGCGACAGTGGTTTTTAAAAGAGCCATAATGACCATTATTTTCTCTTTCCTTACCATGATGATTTTTATGGAAAATCTAATTTGTCATCATGATATTAGCTCGATATAGCTTCTTGACCGTTGTAAACTCACTTTCATAAAAAGACTCATTCATTCTTTACTCCTTTACCTAACTTGTGATCTCTCTTTTTCTTTCAAGATTGCTTCCTAGTTTTCCTATGCACCCTCTGTCAATCGTTTTCTACAAGCAAACCTCGAATATTGTTTCTCTTATTTACTCTCTCTCCCTCTTTTTTATTCTTTTATTATGGTTATAATACGTGTCATACCCCAAAATTTGCCCTACTTCTTTCAATTTTATATGGCTTACTGCTACATCCCTCTGCATACATAATCAATCATTCTTTTGCATATTCATGCCAATTGTTTATCTAGATCAATCATTTCATCTGCACTTTGTATTCATCACATGTATCATTATCATCTATCAACACCATTTGGAATAAAAATCAAAGTTTGACTTAGTTGACTTTTGTTACTGATTTGTATATAATTGATTCAAAATTCATTTGTATTTTTGCATCTTTTTGCATTTTTACCTTATATCAAAATATAATTAAACTTACATTTTCAATATTTATTTCAATTTTAAAATAAATAAATAAATAAAAATTATTTTTTTAGTGTTTAATTCAAATAATTATTCTTACATAGTATCTACACTAATTGTTCAACACACTTTGTACCCACTCATAGATATATTTCAAAGCTAACTAGCTTTATCTCTAAGGAACTCATGAACTGTGGTCATTATCAGACACATATACAAGATAGGAAGTAGATTATACACTTACTTTTTTTCAATTGGTAGCATCATAGCATAGTCATAGATTGTACTGACCCATTTATTATTCCAATATGTGAAATATAATACAAGGTCCAAAATATCATAAACGCTAATGGAATACTATTGACATTTTTTTGTCGTGTCTCTACGTAATTAAAATGGTGCCTGATTTATCTATAAGTGCCCTCCTTGGCAAAGAATGGTCCAGTTTCCATTTCAAAGATGAATCATCAAAAATCATCAAGAATGCAATGGAATTTGTCTTTGGATCAACATTTGTTTGAAAAACTTTGGGGCATCAAAAGCAGAGCTCAGTAAAACAAGCATCACAAGCTTGGAGATTTAGTAGAAGCAAAATCTGTTGTCAAAGAAAAAGAAGCATAACAGTAAATGGATCCCTTCATAAAAATAGGGCAGGTGGTGTTTTAGGAGTACGAGTTCCTAAGAAATCACTACGCCAAATAAGGGAAAAGAGGGCGCTTTTTTTGGCCTATAACAGCGCTTTAAAGCGCCCTCTAATCTGGCGCTGGCATAGGTAAAGACAGCGCTTTTTTTCCTGGTGAAAGCGCTGTCTAAAGTGGCTCTTTAAGCCCTTTAAGGGCCACTTTAGAGGGCGCTTTTTAAAGAAAGCGCCCTCTAAAGTGGAAACATTTAAGGGTTTAGAGGGCGCTTTTACTGGAAAGCGCCCTCTAAAGTGGAAACTTTTAAGGGTTTAGAGGGCGCTTTTACTGGAAAGCGCCCTCTAAAGTGGAAATTTAAAGGGTTTAGAGGACGCTTATTTTGGGAAGCGCCCTCTAAAGTGGGTGGTTATTTAAATTTTTTTTTTTAAAAAGCGCTATATTTTTTTATTTATTTTAGACAACCTGTATATTGAAGCAGTACACCCAAAACTGTATAATTTGAAGCCCTTTTTCACACATTGCATTCAACAAGCCTTATATACAACAATCCATACATATACAACAATCCACTGATATATAATCGTTTAACTTCTAAAGATTCTAAATATACAACCAATTCATAACTTAAAAAGAAATAAAACTAAGTAGCAAAAGCATCTCTGAGATGTATGTTTTTTTTGCTAGCAGCAGTCTTCTTAGCAACAACCTCTTTTTGTTCAATATCAATAGCATGAACCTAAAATATCATAAAATTAGTTAGGTGATGTATAAGATCAAGAATTAACATTTTCTATGCATAAATATCATATAATTGTGTTTATACCTTCTTTTTTTTTATGCAACTGACTCGATTTGCTGCGTAATCCCCTTATATTTTTGGTCTCTTATCTTTTGAAGATAGAATTGATATTTGTTTATATGGACATGTTCCATTGTCGTAGAGGGATACTTTCAAATATCCAGCATCATCATCTACGTGAATGAGGCTTGACGACAATGGAACATCTCCATCTAAACAAATATCAATTGATACTTTCGAGTATCCCTTGCCCCTTGCACGAATGATTGACTTCATAATAGCCATTTTACCTGTAATAAAGAAAACAATTAAAATCAGATGACAAATGTAAAAACAATTAAAATCATAAAAGTCATTTTACCTGTAATAAAGAAAACAATTAAAATCATTTGACCTGTACCTTTTTCACTAAGTTCTCTTTCTTTTCTTGGTTGGAATATGTTCTACATGTCTCTTAACAACACGGACGGTTGGATTGATCCAAATACCCTCATTATGATCATTTCTAATATATGAATCATTTGATATAATATTCTCATCTTGATCATTTCTGGTAAACGATTCAATCTCAACATCAATATCACCTTGATCTCCAGTGTTTTCATCAATTACTTTGTTGGAAAAAAGAACTATATACCATTTCGTACTTTTCGGATCATTGACATAGAACACTTGTCTAGCTTGAGAGGCTAGAATAAAAGACTCATCTTTGTATCCCACCCTATTAAGATCCACTTGCAAAAATCCTGACTTATCCATTCGAATGCCGTTATTATTTTCAACCCACTTGCAACCAAATATAGGAATCTGAAACTTCTCATAATCAAACACCCAAATGCGCTCGATAACACCAAAATACGACAGATTTGCAAATTTGGGGTTTAAGTCCTTCACACTTGATATGTGCATTGCTTCAGCTACCACGGTGACACCACTATTCTGCATAGTACTTTTATCATCTTGTTCTTTGGTATAAAATGTGTATCCATTAATCGCGTATGCGCTATAAGAAAAAACATGGAAACTTGGACCATATGCTAAGCATCTCAACCTTTCTGTTATTGAAGCGGGATCTGAATAATACTTTGAATAAATATGATCCTTAAACCAAGGTATAAAACATCGATTGTGCTCTCGTACTATCCAATTTTCATTTCTATTGGGATTTAAACCTCGGAGAACATCCTTGTGAATTTCAACATACGGCTCAACCTCATTCTCATTGTGCAGAACATACAAATGCACTTGATCCCGTTCGACCCTTGATACTGCCACGATTTTATTTCCAATTAGATTTTTTCCTTCTTTCTTTTCGACAAGCTGAGACTTGGGGAGTCCGATTGACTGAACATTAGACAAATATTCAGTACAAAACTCAATCGCTTCTTCAACAATGTATCTTTCAACCATACAACCTTCTGGTCGACTTCGGTTCTTCACGTACCCTTTTAATATTTTCATATAACGTTCAACAGGGTACATCCATCTCATATAAGTTGGTCCACACAATTGTGTCTCTTTCACAAGATGAACAACTAGATGTACCATTATGTCAAAAAATGATGGAGGAAAAAACATTTCAAGCTCACACAAAGTAATAACGATTTCTTTTTGCAACATTGGTAAGATCGCAGGATTGATCACCTTACTGCAAATTGACTTGAAGAAAGAACACAACTTAGTTATAGAGCTTCTTACTTTTTCTGGAAGAATAGAACGTATACCTATTGGAAGAAAATGTTCCATTATAACATGGCAATCATGGGTCTTTAAACTCTTTAACTTGAGGTCTTTCATAGACACAAGTCTTCTAATATCTGAAGAGTACCCTTCTGGAACTTTAACTTCACTTAGAAACTTACACAATGTTTTTTTCTCCTTTCTAGATAGAGTATAAGCAGCAGCAGGTAGATATGTTCGTTTTCCTTTCTTCAAGGGTCCTAATTCAGTTCTTATTCCCATCGCTATCAAGTCCTTTCTTGCCTTAAGGCCATCCTTAGACTTTCCTTGTATATTGAGTAACGTGCCAATAACACTTTCAAATACATTTTTTTCAATATGCATAACATCAAGAAAATGTCTCACATACAAGGACTTCCAATACGGCAATTCAAAAAAAACTGACCTCTTCTTCCACCCACTTTTGACAAGTGTGTGGGCAAAAGGCTTGCCAAACTGAGTATCCAAATATTTCACCTTTTCAAAAATTTGATCACCCGTCAATATAGGTGGAGCTCTGCCTTGTTCTGTCTCTCCATTGAACGCCTTTCTCCATCCACGGTAGTGATGATTTGAATTTAAGAATCTCCGATGACCGAGAAAGACATTCTTCTGACCAAACTCCAAGCGCTTCCAATCTGTTTTATCTTCACAAATAGGACACGCACATTGACCTTTTATGCTATACCCTGATAGATTTCCGTATGCTGGAAAATCATTAATTGTGCCAAACAACATCGCCCTCAAGTTGAAACTTTCTTTCCTATATCCATCATAAACCTCCACACCGGTCTCCCACAAAATCTTTAAATCTTCGATTAAGGGCTTCAAGTACACGTCTATGTCATTCCCTGGTTGTTTAGGTCCAGAAATCAACATAGACAACATCATGTACTTACGCTTCATACATAGCCATGGAGGTAGGTTATAAATCATAATAATCACAGGCCATGTACTGTGTGAGATACTCTGGATACCGTGTGGGTTCATTCCATCAGTAGATAATGCCAAGCGAAGGTTTCTTGATTCTTCTCCAAATTCAGGATAATCATTATCAATTTTCAACCACTGTGGTGAATCTGCCGGATGTCGATACTTTCCATCTATAATTCTTTCATCTGCATGCCAGGTCAAGTGTCTTGAATCGGTTTCACTACGAAACATGCGTCTAAATCTCGGAATAACAGGAAAATACCACAAGACTTTTGCTGGAGACAACTTGTTCTTATATCGCGAGACACCGTATTTAGGACACTCATTTAACGATGCATACTCATTTCGAAACAAAACGCAATCGTTTGGACATGCATGTATCTTATCATAGCTCATGCCAATAGAGCACAACATCTTTTTGGTCTCATATGTTCGATTGGGAAGAACATTATCCTCAGGAAGCATATCTTTCAAAAGGGCTAATAACTCTGTGAAACTTTTATCCGACCATCCATTGCCCGCCTTTAAGTTGTACAACTTTAATACCGCAGACAATCTTGTGAATTTAGTGCAACCATCATACGAAGGTTTCTCTGCATCACTTACCAACCTCTCAAACATTTCGGGACAATCCTTAAGATCTCTTTCAAGTGCTTCTGCAATCTCTTCAACTCGATCACAATCGTATGTATCTGCGCCACTATAGTTTGAGGCATAGGTCGTACTATCCCCCGGTTCAACATTCTCGTTACTTTTCTCACCATGCAAATTCCAACATGTATAACTTCGATCAATTCCATGCCTCATTAGATGCGATGTCAACTGAACTGCGTCAACCCGTTTCCCATAACAACAACCCAAGCAAGGACATATCATTCTACTAGGGTCTTCGGCGTGCGCAACGGCAAACTTAACGAATTCTGATACCTCATTCTCGTACTCTCTCGACAATCGATTGGAAGACATCCATGTATTATCCATTACTAATTAGAATAAAAAAAAACAATTTCAGAAGAGTTCAAACACATTCGGACCTAGGTTTCTAATGATACTGGTGTTGACACAAAATCATATGTTCATAGGTCGTATAACCCTAACTACTGGGTAATGTAGTCCCATTGCATGCGCTATCATGGTCACTAAAAACCAACCGTCAATTTCCTAATAAACCCAAACTATTTAAATGACTATGAATATTGAAACTTTACAGGTCGAAACAAACGTAGCATAGACAACAATAACATAAAACTGAAATTGGGCAAAGCTAAAACAAAGCAATAGTGCAAGTAATAATGTATGCATCGTGTACCTTTGATTGGTAGAAGGAGGAAACGCGCAGTAATAATGTAGATCTAACAGAGGTGGAAGGAAAACGCCTTAGAATCCTAACGTGAAAAAGAACGAAAATAACAGATAGTGAAATAACAAAACGCGCAGTATGTTATAATTTTAATGTTTACTAAAGGGGACATTAGAGGGCGCTTGTGGAAAAAAAGCGCCCTCTAAAGGGGGCCTAAGAGGGCGCTTATGGAAGCGCTCTCTAAGGCTTTCCAGAAGCGCTTTATAAGCTGGAAATGCACATGGACTTATAACAGCGCTTTATTAAAAGCGCCCTCTAAGGGTAACCTTAGAGGGCGCTTTCTAAAAAGCGCCATGTATTGTTGTCCCTCTATCTCCTCCTTATTTTTTCGTTTCACCTTAGAGGGCGCTTGTGGAAAAAAAGCGCCCTCTAAAGGGGGCCTAAGAGGGCGCTTATGGAAGCGCTCTCTAAGGCTTTCCAGAAGCGCTTTATAAGCTGGAAATGCACATGGACTTATAACAGCGCTTTAGTAAAAGCGCCCTCTAAGGATAACCTTAGAGGGCGCTTTCTAAAAAGCGTCATGTATTGTTGTCCCTCTATCTCCTCCTTATTTTTTCGCTTCACCTTAGAGGGCGCTTTATTACAAAAGTTCCCTCTAAAGTGCGCTGTCTATTGCTCCTTATTTTTCGCTTCACTTTAGAGAGCGCTTTTGTAATAAAGCGCCCTCTAAGGTGCGCTGTCTATTCCAGTTTTTGGCGTAGTGAATATAGGGGGCCTTTAATTTCTATAAAGATAACTTGCACCATTTGCACAGAAGTTTTCTGATGCAGATCCTTTGTCGCTACGTCTACGGGAAAAGATGCTTGCGTTCAATCCAAAAGATCGGCCTACTGCTGAACCTGATTAAGAGACGCTTATCATACTGCTAAAAATCAGAAAGAGAAGTCAGCCCAAATTATAAACGCCCATGTTTTACGACGAAACACTCGGCCGAAAAAAAAATTCTTCTCAAGCAATTCTTCCAACTGTTTCTTCAGCTCACTCAACTTTAAAACAGGCATCCTATAAGGAGTCATTGATACAAGACTAGTACCAGGTACTAAGTCTATAACAAACTCTACCTCAAACTCTATAGGTAGATCACTGATATCGTCAGGAAACACTTCGACAAAATCACACACAACTGGTAGTTCTTCCATCGCATCTTTACTGTCGATCCCTAAAGCAGTAAACATAGTGAACACATGCACCTCCTCTTTCAGGAATTCTTCCACTTGCTTAGCAAATATAAACATCAACTCCCCATCTTCTCCCATCTTTGGGAACATCACGATCTTGATAAAATAGTTGATATGAACACGGTTGAACTTCAACCAGTTCATACCAAGGATAAATCAAGCTGAATCAACTGTAGACGGACTAAGTCCATTGCAAAAATCTTACCATAAATGGCCAGTGGACACTTCAAACACATCAATGAAGTAGTTACTGAACCATTGGTTGGGTATATATAACCATACTTCCAACCATAAAAGACAACTTTAAATCCAACCTATTAGCATAATCAAGCGAAATAAAAGAATACGTCGCACCCGTGTCAATAATAGCCATAAGAGGAATATCATTGATAAAACACGTACCTCAAATCAACATGTCAACACTAGTAGCCTTTGTCCCAAACAAGGCAAAAACTTTTCCTCCAGACTGGACCTTCTTCGGTTTCTAGCAATTAGTATTGTATTGCCTTGCTACCCACAATTGTAGCAAGTCACGAGATTTCCCTTACAATCAGCGATGAGGTGCTTTGTCTTCCCACAGTTGTAACACTTCTTTTCCGCACTGGAGCACTCATTGGCATCATGATCTATCACACCATACATATAACACTAGACCGAAGCAGGAGCTCCTCCCCCACTTACCTTATTCTCAAATGTAGCTTTTTGTTTCCCCTTGTCATCAATAGTCACATACAACTTTGAAACTGTCCAATCCCTTTCTTTTCACTAATACTCTTGTAATGAACAGATCGGACTCTGTTGTCTTCATCATAGATTTTGCACTTATTCATAAGTACAAAAAAGTGATAGATCTCCTAGTAACCAACAATTTTTTAAATATATATATATATATATATATATATATATATATATATATATATATATATATATATATAATATGGGTATTACACACACGTCGACAACCAAGGAGCGAAGTCCGAGTCCAGCGAAGCACAATGATGTCCAGTGTTGGATCCTTCCTTGTCCCAATCAGCACCCCTCCCTTTTCTTCACATGGATGGAATCACTATTTTCTCCCTTTTAACACTTCACCCACCCTTTTACTTTACCCAATTTTAAATCACCCATATATATATCAAAATACACAACATAAAATAAAGAACACGTGTCACCGAAGAAAGTAAAAAAAAAAATATCTTTAACATCTCCAGGGTAATAATGTAAATTGCCCAAGAAAACTAAGCTTTAACTTTTGAGACAAAAGACAGCAGTCGTGGCGGTGTCATGTTTTCTCTTCAAATAAGGAAACCGTAACAGCCATCCTTAGATTCTTTTTCTTACCATTTTCAATTCATTAAATCTTTATTTTATTTTATTATTATTTCTTTATTTATTAATTTCACAACCAACAACAGTAACACACACGTAAACACCACCTCGTATATTTTCTTTTCTTCTCTTGTTGTTTTTCTCAACAAGTAAACACTAGTCCACACAGACCTCAAATTACATACTTGTCCATTTCAATACTTCATCATCATCATAATCGAATACCCAAAAAGGTTTAACCTCAACAACCAACACAAATCACATTTCATCTTTCATTCATCAAATCAAATGCTCAAACTTTCACTCTCTCTTTATCTCTTTCCTTCTTCACAGGTAATCCTCACTCTCTCTTTGCCATCAAGATCAATCTCACCAACATTTGTTTTTGTTTTTTCTTCAAATTTAATTATGTATTTTGTAGCTAGTTACTTGTATGGGTTTTGTTGATGGCTCTTAATTTAGATCTGAGTGTAACTGAAATCATGATTTAGTTTAACTGTTGAAGCAATTACTAATTTTTTTGAGGTTAATTATGATATATGTACCTATTACTTAGTCCTTGCTTACGATGAAAGAAAATACTGACCAATGTGTAATTAATGAACAGTGATTTTAACTTCCGATGCTTTTTGCTTAGTTTTCTGCAATAATTGCTTTGCAATGATACTGAAGTTGAGTGATATGCTAAATTTCTGTGTTGCAGGGTAGTTTCTGACATTCTGTTCTTCTTCAGGATTAGATTTTTACTAGAATTTCACTTTCATGTCATTTTTCGCTACCAACTGAGATCAGTTTATTGGAAGGTATATTTTTAAGTTACCAATTGTAGTGTGAAATATTGCATAAATTGATTCGAAGATCGTTTCAAACTTCCGTGCATATATTTTACAATAGTTATTGTCTTGTGAGATATGAAATCCAGATCTTTGCTCCATATTTTAGATCTTTATCTTGAAAAAAGATGGCAGCTGAGTTAGTTAACGCTGCAACAAGCGACAAATTGTCTGAAACGGATTGGACGAAAAATATTGAAATATGTGAGTTGGTTGCACGTGATAAAAGGTACGACAAATCTCTCATCTGCTTAATCGGTTATGTTCCTTTCTGATCGGGTCAATGTTGTAATACATTGTTGATGTCGATTGTATATTAGGATAATCCTCGTGGTTACTGTTTTTAACCATCATTTCTTTTGAATATGAAGGCAAGCTAGAGATGTTGTTAAAGTTATCAAGAAGAAACTCGGAAGCAAACACCCAAACACTCAACTTTATGCTGTCACGGTGAGTATAATGACTTTCTTGTAAAGCTAGAGATGTTGAACATTACATGCTTGTTTTCATGTTCCATGATCTGTTGATTTTCTAGTTGCTGGAAATGTTGATGAACAATACTGGAGAGCATATTCATGAGCAGGTGATTGATATCGGAGTTATTCCTATTCTTGTGAAAATCGTGAAGAAAAAGGCGAGTTTTCTTCTCCACTGATACTTGTTTAGCTTGACCAGTTTTTACTTTACTTGATTTCTTACTTTCTTAGTTTCTTCATTGCAGTCTGATTTGCCTGTGAGAGAGAGGATATTTCTCCTACTAGATGCCACGCAATCATCCCTTGGTGGTGCTTCTGGAAAATTTCCTCAGTATTATCATGCATATTATGATTTGGTGGTAGGTACAACTACGCGACACAAACTCTTGAATTGCATACTGGTAGGATGAGTGTTTTAATGTTCATACTTGAGAAGGATACACGTGGTAACCATAGCCACCTGGTTCACAGTTCGCTACTAACATATTTGTTACCAAAAATATAAGAACAAGTAGTTGCTCGAGGGAACACAAACAAAAGTCATTATACGCATTTGAATGCCAATAGTTACGACCTTTGATTTTATACCTTTTACAGAATGCCGGAGTGCAGTTTCCTCAAAGTGCTCAAGTGGTCGAATCAAATCACGCTAGTTCACAACCTAGTAGGACTGGTAGTATACCAAACAGGGAGCAGGCTTCACCTAGACATGAAGCGGCTGTACCACAAGCAGAGTCCAAAACAGTTCCTGAATCTAGGTGACTCATGTTTTCGAGTTTAGTTTACTTGTGATTGACATGATCTTTAGAAACCACTATAGTTTTTTTGGATGGACTTGTTCTAAAAATAGCTGTCTGTATCTTCATTTTGATCTGCTTGTATATTGCAACCGTCTTTTGCAGCATTATTCAAAAGGCTGGTAATGCATTGGAAGTTTTGAAGGAAGTCCTTGATGCTGTTGATGCTCAACATCCTCAGGTGACTCCTGAGGTTTTAGTTATAGAATCTGTAAAAACAATTTGATTCTAGCTTTTGCTGAAAAACTTTCTCTTTGTTTCCTAGGGAGCAAGTGATGAATTCACACTTGATCTTGTAGAACAATGTTCATTTCAGAAGCAAAGGGTAATGCATCTTGTGATGGCTTCTCGGTAAGACTGCTTTTACGGTATTCATTGTTTCTCACACGGTTAATTTGTAACTTAAACTAATTTTTTCATTTTTCATTCTTCATTCGTAGAGATGAGAGGACAGTTTCTCGAGCAATTGAACTAAACGAACAGCTTCAGAAAGTTCTTGCAAGACATGAGGACCTTGTTTCTGGCAGCACTACAACAACTGCAAATGAACAGATTCCAAAAGATCTTCCAAGACACGATAACGTTGTATCTGGACGAGCTACAACAACTTCTAATGAACAGTTTCCAAAAGTTCTTCCAAGACGCGGTGACCTTGTTTCTGGCAGAACTACGACAAATGCTAATGAACAACTTCCAAAAGTTCTTCCAAAACGCGATGATGTTGTATCCGGCAGAGCTACAGCAACTGTTGCTACTCATTTCGACCTCGAAGAATCAGAGGAGGAAGAAGAGCCTGAACAGTTAGTAAGAAGGTATACCTATCTCGATCTTGGAACTCAATTCATAGTATTTTGGATATCAATCCATCTCTCGTCATAACTAATGTCTTGCAGATTACGCAAAGGAAAGGCTTGTGCAAGACCTGAAGACGAAGAAACCGAAACCGACATCTCTCGCATGCGTATGAACGGGGAGAGACTCAACCGTCCCTTAATACGACCACTGTCCTCAGAACCATCTCGAGAAGCTTACAATCCTGCTCCTCCACCACGTCCAAAACATAACGATGAGCTTCCGCTTCCTCACGTGGCGATTCCACCACCACCTGCAAAACACATTGAGAGGGAGAAATTTTTTCAGGAAAACAAGGATGCTTCTAATCTATCTGGCCACATGAGAGGTCTCTCTTTACATAGTCGCAATGGCAGCAGCTCTCGCAGTGGAAGCTTTGATTTTAGAGACTAAGATCTTTAACAGAAAAACCTCTTTTAATTTTTTTTTCATTCTAAATTTGGAGTTCGAATTTGTAAGTTGTGAGAAGTTTGTGGTTTCTGTTGTAGTTTTGTTGCCTGGAAAAAAGAAGGAAAGACATGTCTCCAGTTCTTGAAATACTTGTAATTATAAAGTTTTCTAAATCATATGATGTGACCTGATGTTTTAAAATTTCAGGTGATAGTGTGGTATAAATGGAGTATATTTTTTTCTCTAATTTCTACTAACTACATATTTTCCTTTGACAATAAACTATTGAGGACTAAATGAATTATAAATACAAGGTGTGCAAAAAATGATGTACTTGGATGCTGTCAATAAACCAATGTATTAGAGGATGGTGTACTGAAAGATCCTTAATCCGATGTTGAAATTTTTTTCCCACTAAACAGGAGTTTACTAAACATGGTCGTATGTTTAAATGGGTTTGTATATAAGCTACCAAATTAGATTTTGGAATAGTGATGCGGAGAGTTGGTTCTCTAGTTCCTATTAGTAGGGGAAAACTGTCTTTTTTATCCCTACGCTATAGACAAGTAGTTGGGAGGGAACCGATTCTTCACCCATCAACTTGGTCCATAAGCTAGGCCTATAAATATTCCAAACCCGAGGATTGGGAAGGACAATTATTATTTACATATTTAGAGCACCTAAGTCCTCTCGATGTCACCATCATAAATAGAGTTATCCTCATTGTATTTTTAGTAGGACAATCATACACAAGTCACATATTTTTAACACATAAAACGGGAGATCTTCATGTGGCATTAGTGTTAGGTATGGATGGGAAATCCTATAATACCATTGGATGTAACCGTATATCATACTACATGGATTAGAAGCTGACACACTGCATATATCCTCTGGTACAAAATTTCCATGGCACTTCGCAAGTATGTCACCAATATCTCTATAACAAACTGTTGGATGAGCAGCCAATATGGGGTCCCTGGGTATACGTTACAGATACCAAAACTTCGTGAATACTTGCCTAGATAGATTTTGGTACTTAAGTCGAGACCTATAAGTCAAACATCTAGAGTACCGGTAGATCTCTTTTAAAGGATGTCTCTAGTGGTGATAACTATATAGTGTGAAACATATATAATCCACATAATATGGTCACTAACATGTATGTACAGATCAATTGTTAAATTCCCTATGTGTGGGCTAATCATGCACGCACGTGGAAACTCTTCGTTGTACTCAGTAAAAAATTGCTCAAAGCACATTGTCTACGAATAACAACCTGAGCATGATCACCAGCATGATTAATAGTGGTAGTCAAATGGTCTTCATAATTAGTCTTTTGAAATGAAAATCTTGTATGTGCTCCTCAAGTCGCCTCTTAGACCTTACCCGAATCAACTCCTTAGTGTGTAACCATTAGGTCTAATGCATCGACTCTCTGAATTGGATTATGATCCAACAATCAGCCTGTGATAGAAAGATGCAGGATGCACAATACATCGTCCAGATTCGTCTTCCCATCTCACCAATGGGAAGATGAAATGACGACGTCTTTAAGTTCCATCTCACTACAAAAGTAGACATAATACCATGGTCAATGAAACCAAATTCAGTCCTCCAAACATCCTTCAGCACGGATGCTTCTATTACATCCTAAAACCATTGTTCATTTGATTGTTGTTGTTGTGTTATCTTTCTAGCATGATTAATACACTTTATTGTCTCATGATACCGAAAAGGTTAATACATCAATGTGAGATGATTAATGTCAATATAACTATCATAAATAAGATATTTAAAATCATAAATAAATATTTGTTTTATACGTCTCATACATGAGCAAAGCGACATGACATGCATATAATGGAAGTAGTGACATATCCTTTAGGCCTCCATGAAATCCCTCATGTGCGGCAGGAATAAGTTCGACGGGAGCATGTGAGACAGTAGCAGGTGCACAGGCCCAAGGTGTGCCATAAGTCAGTGATCCATGATTATGTGACGACAATGAAGGAGCAATGCTAGATGATTGCTCTACTTCACAATGTGTACTTTTAACCCTCGATGATTTTGCTTTCTCTCTACATACTAAAGCATGTTGTGATAATCGACGGTACATTTACCTCTCTTGTTCATCAGCCACTTTTTTATAATCACACAAGACATGTGGTTAAAATAACTAAACATGTCAAAATTATTGAAACTCGACACAAAATACATTGGATAATCTAAACACATTGGAAATATATGTAAATATATAATGTTTGTATATCGTTATCCAAATGGAGTCTGTGAGGAGTGTTATCCAAACAATTTTGAACCAAAGAACAAACTCAGACAAAATCCTAACCCCCAAATTTAACAAAATCAAAACTAAAAAAAACAACAGCAAATTGGGCATTAGATTTGATATAAGCAAATTGGGCATTAGATTGGATATAATGTACTTTAATTTCAAACTAGACAGAAAATGAATGCATCATAATTACAAGAAGTAATGTGAAGATGTGAAGTTGTTAAACTTATCGAATATTCTTCAAATGGCACAATCCGATGAAATGAATGTCCGGAATTGTTAACAAATTTAGTTTGAATGGGTAAGAATGTGAATAGAAAGATTTTGACTAATTGTTGATAGTTCTCACAAAGACTTTCATTTTCAAAAGTTATTGAATGGAGAGAAAAAGTAGTTTCACAATTATTATCAAGGGTGTGTCCGAATAACACCATCCAAATATTGTGTCCGAAGAACACAGTCCGGAGATACTCATTTGTACTTTGGATGTATTTTTGTATGAAAATTAAAAATTAGCATATGTTGCTAATGTTATGCATGTCTGCAAACAAACTATATGGATTTTATTTTGATATACTGTATGTTAAACTGAAAAGTTTATTTATTCCAATTAAGAAGGTGGCTATTTAAAATCCTTACATAACAGAATTACAAAACAATCTCCACTAGCCTAAAAAATAGGGTTTCCTATATATTAGGCAATTTATGCTTCTGTCGCTTAAATGCCTTCTGGAACCATGTTGATTCCCTTCTCAATAAGGGTCCAATATTCCTTTGCACGAAGAAAATTCTCCATCAATTTTGCCCAATGCCCATAGTACCCATCGAATTTTGGAATCGCCAATTGCACAAACTTCCCATTGGTACTACTACTCTCAGCCATCTCTGCTCTTTTGTACCGATAATATTCCTCTCACTCAATGTTTCACTCTTTGATGAAGCTTTCTATCAGGCCCTAATCGTTGAGCTCTGATGCCAAATATTAAACTAAAAAGCTTATTTATTCCAATTGAGAAAGTGGCTATTTAAAAGTCTTACATAACAAAATCACAAAACAAACAATCTCCACTGGCATAAAAAATAGGGCTTCCTACAGACTAGGCAATTTATTAACAACATAGAAAATAACTCCTACAAACTAGAACATTAACGTTAACCCTGTCATGTTATTTTCCACTATGATATAGAATGAGCTTGACTATAAAAAAACAACAAGAACTTCTTCCCACTAAGTAGGATTTATTAAATGGATCAAGTGATATAACAACACCATCAATAGCGTAAAAGAAAAGAGCATGACTTGATGGTAGTGTTAAAAACTATACACAGAATGATCAAAATTGAACTCAAACTATGAACTCCACTCTCTTTAAGAACATTGTTGAGATTGATTCACCTAAGAGAGGACATTAATATTCCCCACTGGTGAAAAACACTATCAGGTGTAGTGACTTCAAAAAACAAAAGCAGCAGCACAGCTAGCATGGCTACTCTTCCATTCCAAGTTTCAGCACTTTTTGTCAAACCCCATTGCCACACTATCACCGGTGATGGCAACTCCCTGTGTTGCGAGTCATATGTTGCCAATAACTCCTCTACGCTGCCGAGCGGAACCAAAGACTGTCAAAGAATCCATACTTTCAATTAGACCATCATAAGATGCCAGATTCCAGAGATTAAAAAGATAATTAAACACAATTATACCTGTCGAGCATTGACGTTTGAAACTGCCATGGCACCAACATATGGGAGACTTTCAATCACGGCATCTGCCAAATCAGAAATGAAGGAAGGTTCACATCCTAGAGCAGGAACACGGCCCCATTTTTCTATACCAGATTCTAGAGCCAATTCTTTGTATTCAACATCAATTTCTTCTAGAGTTTCAATATGTTCACTGACAAAGCTGTGAGTGAATAAAAACCGCACAAGTTAACAAAATAAAATGCTAGTCGCTTACTCTTTGTGCTTGTCTGAGAAAAGGGCGAGAAAGATAAAGAAATAAATCGTAATAGGAGTAAATACTTACCTAATTGGAACAGCCAACAGACTTTTCACTCCCTTTTTTCCAAGTTCAACTATCATCACGTCTGTATATGGTTTTAACCATTCCACAGGTCCAACTCTACTCTGCAAGAAGAATTACTATACTCGATTACTAGAAAACTTCATGATCTGTTTAGAAATTATTGCCTAATGGAAAACCTCAGCAAGGATAATATACTAGAACGTATGTAACAGCAGAATCAAATAGATGAAAAAGACAAAAAGACGGTACCTGATAGGCAAGGGTGTAAGCATTTGTTATCTTTCTTGTCTCAAGCTCTTCCATGATCAAATCCACACACTCCTCCATTTCTGCTTTGTATGGATCACCGGCTTCTTCCACATAAGCAAGAGGAACCCCGTGCGCACTAAAGAATATCATGACCTACACAAATTAGTCGGACTTAATGCATACACAGCGACAAAGAAAAATTGTAACTCAATTTCAGAAAACTTCTCAGCATTGCCAAATAAAAATGACCAAGAGGAATAACCAAAATCGTTAACTGAACAATCTCAACAAAAACTTTTTTTGGCCTTAAAGAGCGTTTCATAGTTTCCTATGAAGTCGTTGAAACTACAAAAGAAAAAAAGTAGTCTTAGTCTACCTCCTTAGGGCAGTCAAAACTCTTCAGCTCTTTTTCGATTAAATTTGACATGGCCTTTATGTATCCTTCACGTTGATACCATGAAGGTAACACCGTGTGCTCCATGTTGACTAGATACTCATCCTCTCTACACAACCAATTCATAACACAACATAACATGAAGTTAGATAGTTTATATATTTGAAGAATAATAAACATGGTGATAGTAATCACCGGAATATGCTCTCCAGTAGACGTAAGCTCGAGCCACTGGTTGATATTGAAAATTGTGGATAAAGTGGGAGAACGACCAGCTTTGTAATTCCATCTTTTTTAATCTACACAATATGTTTCAAAAGGAAGTTAAACTATAATCAGGCTTGAGCAATTAGATCTGATTAGTATTCTTGATTTCTTCGATTCATTTTAGAATATTTTCCTACCTTTCTTTTAGATTACACAGAAATTACAGTGAGATTTTTTAACTCATTTGCACAATGAACTAAGAATGAGATCGTCAACTACCTGTTCAATAGCTTCCTCGGTGAATGGATGCCAGTAACGCATACCAACATACACTTCGGCGGGGACATTCTTTGCCGAAAGAGATTTCTTCAAATCTTCCGCCTGTGCATCAGTTATACGTCGAAGTGGAGAACCGCCGCCAATTGAAGCATAGCCCTCTCTGCTCTTTGGAGCCCTTAGAACAGATACAAACTGGGCCAATGGCTTTTGAAGCAAACTAAACATCCTCGGCAATCGTATAATATCCTGCCGGATTTTACATAAAACACAACTCATATCAAACAACAACAAAAATGACAGTCTTAGGTTAATGTAGAGTACGCAAAAGCTAGAGTATTACAGGGTCTGCAAAAAGGTTAAATAAAAAAGGTTGCACATCTTCTAGAGTCTCTGGACCTCCAAGGTTTAGCAACAACACTCCAATCTTGTCATCACCATTAAGAGTTGTATCAGAAACATCTTGAGCTGTTCCAGTTACTAAAGCTTCCACCGAGAACACGGGTTTTATGTAACTTTTCATAGGATTAGAGTTAACATAAGCCTCTGCATGGACTCCGGAGCAGAATGACTTTTTTTGTGAGGTACAGATTGCCTGCGGCAACAACCTGTGAAAGTAAAATTAAAATAAGCTTTGAAATATTTGATTAACTAATAGAAAGCATAAAAATGGGAGACTTACAGAGGGCGCTTGAAATGAGGAGAAGCATGAGTGAGTGTGTAGGAGGAAGAAGTAGAAGGTGATGACGTGGCATGAGTTGGATTTGGAAAGTTCATAGCTTAATAATTGATAAATAAGCAGAAGCAGAAGCAGCAGCAATGCATAAAAAAAAGAAGCGAAAGTGATAAGTTTAGTGCAATTAGTATGGAGGAGAATGAGAGTTAGCACGTGTGTGGCGAGTGCTATGAGCTGTTGTTTTTCTTTTTCCCTATGGTTTTGGACTTTATGGTATAGAGAGACGAAACGTTAGCCGTTGGGTAGGTGGTGTTACCCACGCCTATAATCAATCATCCATTGCAAATTAAAATATCTTCACAAAAAAAAAATAGTACTTTTTAAAATTTTTAAATTTTTTTAAATAATCATATGCATGTCACTCTTAGTATTTCATGTTTTATATTTATGAAAATGAAAAGTATCTATCTGTTCAAGAAATTATATATTAATCAATGAATAAATTGATGTTAATTTGATTAAATGAGATTTTTCTGTTATTTATAGAATTTCTTTAGTTTATGTAAAATAAATAGATTATTTACTGTAGGATAAAAAAGAATTTTCTATTTAATTTGAAATAAATATATACATTGGTTTATACCTGATTTTAATATTTGTAGATACGTTAATTTTGAAAGAAAAGAAGTTTAAATTGAAGTTAGAATAAAATTCTCACCTGTTAGAAAGTGTTTCTAACATTAATAATTAATTGATTTAAGTGGTAAGAGATTTATCTCTTTTAAGTAAATAGTTAGGAGCTTGATCTTTATACAGAGAAAATTTAGGCAGGAGAGAAGAACCAGTGCCTTATAAATTTTTTGACAAAAGATTAGTTATTGTTATACTGCACTTAAAACTACTTATATTTTAAGTAAATGATAAGAATTTTTATCTGTTAACTTCACTCTATAGAGAAATTTTACATGGAAAAGGGGAATCCATCTTGTGTGTCTTATAAGTTCTTTAATGAAGATTAGTCATCACTAAACCACGGTAAAACTTAATACCTATAACATAGTGATTCAGTCAGACCTCGAGATATGAACATTAATGAGCACTTGATGTTGATAGCTTATCTTCAACCTTATAAGTAGGGAATATACATATAAACACTCTAAAAATCAAACTTGTGGAGGTTATGAGTGTGGAGTTTATATTTTAAAATGGTGTATCAGAGTCTCAATCGTCTATTAGATTTTATGGTAGTGATTTAAGATTTAGATGCCCTAGAACTGTATATGGGACAACTATCTCTAGGGACATATATTAGAAGACCATGTAAGCTCTTTCATCTGATGGTCTTCATGGAAATGCCTTATAGGCACATCGAGTGAATTAGATCATAATTTAACCTAATTTGATTCTATCCAGAGCTATGAACCATTCATACTTGGATGAATCGGCGAATGTTGGATCATCCTTGCTAAATAATTTATATAATTATTTCGTTTTTATCTATCATTTAAAACCTAAGACCATATGAGAAGCTACGATCGACGAAGGCTGGCTTTTTGCTATGTAAGAAGAGGTCAACCAATTTAAATGAAATGACGCATGACACTTAGTTATGCGTCTTAAAAACCACTCGATTATAGGAACAAACTTGGACGCGAATGAAATTATTGCACAAAATAAGGTACACCCAGTGGAAAAAGGACACAATCAAGAAGAGTGTGTTGACTACAATGAGACATATGCTCTCGTAGCTTGCCTCAAGGCAATTAATCTTCATTTATTTCATAGATTTTAAGCCTTTTCAAATGTACGTAAGTCTGCATCCTTTAACAACTTCATAAATGACGAGGTCTACGTGTCTTAGCCTATGGACTTCGAAGACAACAAACATCTCGACTTTTCAAACTCAATAAAATGTTATATAAACTCAAACAAGAATCTCAATATTGGTATGAGAGACCAAGCAAATTCTTAATAGAGAATGAGTTTACTTAAGGGAAAGTAGATACCACTTTATTTATTAAACATAAAGGAAAACACTTACTATTATTTCAAATATGTTTATGTTATTATATTTGGGTCTACTAATAAATCTCACTATAGCGATTTTTCTAATTTGATGTAGGGTGAGTTCAAGATGTCCTTCATGGGTGAGATCACATACTTTTTTACTCTCTAGGTCAAGCAAATCGAGAAATGGCCATTTATAAGCTAGACAAATTACACCAAGGAACTCTTAAAGAATTTTGATATACAAGACAACAAATCCATCTCAACATCAATGACCTCAAATGTGATGATAGACAAAGATGAATCAAACATTGAAATTGAGGTACAAAATATAGAGGTATGATTGGATCGTTATATTTGTGTCCTAAGAAATATCGCCTTAAAATTTTAAAACAAAATATATTTTGAGATATTTGAATGGTAGATATGGTTTGTGGTTTCCCAAGGGTGGCACTTGTAGTTTAACATGATATTCTAACTCCAATTTTCAGGGAGAAAATCATATACGAAGAACACTAGTGATATCTACCACTTATTCAATAATTATTTGATCTTGTGACATAATAAAAAGAAAAATAATGTTGGTTTGTCTCCATCGTGGATTGAATATGTAATCTTAGTAGTTTGAAGTTTTTAAGCGCACATTCTTTAGTTAAAACATTAATTACTCAATTTTGATTTAAAACTCAATCGGATATCAATTTAATGAGATAATACTAGTGCTATAAAACTTGTTAAAAATCATTTCCAGCACTCTCAACTAAAAATATTGAGATTAGACAAATTTTCCTTAAAGAACACGTTGAAAAGGGGATGTAATATTTGAATATACTGATACAAAAAAGAGACACTTAATTGACATTTTTATAGAATCAATATCATTTGATCATTTTCAAAGTTAGGTATTTTAGATACTACTTATTTCGAGTTGAAAACCCTTAATCCTATTAATTATCGTTTTGAGCTAACCAAAATATTTTGCTGTTATTACATTTTACTCACTATTTAAGGACGCTATGATTGGTAAGAAAATCAAATATTAATACATGTGTTTCATGTATTACATGGGCAAATAGAATCATGTTTTCAACAACTTTATATCGTTTTCAATTCGATTATTTATACATTTTTATATTGCTTTCAACAAATTTTTGGTCCTATGACACATGTATAAATATAATCATGCCTCATAATTTTCAAAATGCTTCCTACACCCCCATTTCAATTCTTCATCACTTGATTCAACATAGTATAATAATTCAAGATTGTGCAAATTAAGATGAAAGCTTCTTCTAACAAGTGTTTCTCTTCTCAAGTTTTGCCTCTCTTCTTCACACTAGCATTTACTACACTAATTCATGTTTCTTGTTGGACTCATTCTCCACATTTCTCATCATTTCTTGTTTCAAAACATGAAGATGAAGAAGCTCCATCATCATCCAGTTCATTTCCATTACAAACCTTTGCTTCATATGGTTCTCATGTAAGCACAATAAACTTTTACATTTATCAACTTTTTTTCCTTTAACAATCATACCACACTTTCTCTCACCTTTATTTATTTTCTTTGAAAATTTCTCTCTTTTCTTTTTCTTGATGGTGGGTTTTTATTCTCTAGGATGATGAAAAGCTTGACACAAACTTTAAGCATAAAGTCACAAAGAAAGAGAACCTTAGAGACCATAAATACAGCAATTTGGAAAAAATTGAATCAAAATTGGCTAAAGCAAGGTATTCCATCAAAGAAGCTAGCAAAGTTCAAAATTTGACATATACCCACCAATATCAAGAATATGTTCCTCATGGCTCAATTTACAGAAACGCCAACGCTTTCCATCGGTACACATTTTTTTCGATCCATTATAATTGATTGACAGTGTAAAAAGTTTACGTTGAACTCGTTGATGTATAATTTTGATACAGGAGTTACCTAGAGATGGAAAAGGTGTTCAAGATTTTCGTGTACGAAGAAGGAGAGCCGCCAATGTTTCACCATGGTTTAAGCAAAAACATATACTCAACAGAAGGAATGTTCATAAACGAAATGGAAAAGGGAAGATACTACAGAACAAATGATCCAAATGAAGCTTCTGTGTATTTTCTTCCTTTCAGTGTGGTTATGATGATTGAATATCTCTACGTGCAAGGCACCTATGATCGAACTTCGATCGGTCTTTGTGTAAAAGACTATATACAGATTATATCTCATAAGTATCCATTCTGGAATCAATCTCAAGGCCATGATCATTTCATGCTCTCTTGCCATGATTGGGGTCCAGTTGTATCCGCTTACGTCGATAACTTGTTCAACAATTCAATAAGAGTACTCTGCAATGCTAATACATCAGAAGGATTCAAACCAGAAAAAGATGTACCATTCCCTGAAATGAATCTCAAGACAGGAGATCTCACAAATCTAGTAGTACAAGGGTACCCTATATCTCATAGGACAATCCTTGCTTTCTTTGCAGGTCATTTGCATGGTAATATAAGATACTTACTCCTCAATACATGGAAAAACAAAGACGAAGATGTTCAAGTTTTCAATGAACTTCCTGACGAAGAATCCTATCACACAAAGCTTAGAAGCAGCAAGTTTTGTTTGTGTCCTAGTGGTTATGAGGTGGCGAGTCCGAGAATTGTGGAAGCTATATTTGCAGAATGTGTGCCTGTGTTGATTTCTGATAGCTATGTTCCGCCTTTTAGTGATGTTTTGAATTGGAAATCGTTTTCGGTTCAAATAGATGTGAAGGAAATTCCTAATATTAAGAAGATACTCATGGGAATTTCACAGAGACAGTACTTGAAAATGCAGAGGAGAGTGAAACAAGTTCAAAGGCATTTTGTTCCTAATGAGCCACCAAAGAGGTTCGATATTTTCCATATGACTATTCATTCTATTTGGCTTAGAAGGTTGAACATCCGTATTCGTGGTGATGATCACTAATGTTAAATCCTCAAGACACTCACACGACACTGACACTTGTGATTACTAACACCTGTGAATACGTACAATGTATTCATTTTCTAAGTACTTTTTCTCATTGTGATTCAAATAAAACACACTCACGCGGGCGAGCACATACATATATGGAAAACTGATATGGATTCTAGCATGTAATCAGAAGATTACTGTTCTCAAACATGGCGATTTAGAATGTAATGAGACTAACATTGTTCTCATGGTCGGCGTCCATCATGATACACATACAAAATCACTAGAGTCATAATAATAATAATATACACAAATAGGTGACTTCTAGTTTACACAACAGATAAAATAAAGGGTGTCTTCTAAAAAATTATTTTAGCAAATATGCAAGGATTTGGGTGCTTAACTGATATGGAATTCTCCACTTGCATGAACCTCTTTGACCCTCTTATCGTACTCATCTTCTTCAACTTCCTCTTCCAACTCTGCTTCCAAATCTTCTGCTTCTTCATCTTCTTCGCCTTCCCAGCCAAAACCTTTGATGGGCCTAGATATTGGAGGCGGGTTTCTTGCCTCTCCCACGATTTTCATCACATCGTCCACGCTTTGTAGGTGAAAGCTTGGATTTTCCCTCTGGTAGTACATAGCTTGAGCTGATTCTGTTAGCTCCCTTGGAAGATTCTTTAAAAACCATGGGTGGCTCTTGATTTCTCTAATATTAACTCTCTGTAAACAATAAAGAATATGGTCTAGGAGTTAGGTTGTCATAAACAAGCCTTGATGTCACAAAAACTAAAGACTTTGATTGATAAAAATGTAATGAAATCTTCTGATATATAACTAAATATGCATATAATTCGATTAAAAAATTATTTAAATTGTATATGCCTCAAGTACATAATGTCCTCACACTTACATGCTATAGCTCAAAAAGTTAATATGGAAAGAAGGAAGAGAAAAGAAGACCAAATTCACGTTCTCATAGACACACATGATACATGGAAACACACCAATTTTATCTATCTATCTATATCTATGTTGCACCAACACTTTAAATTGAAAGCAGGTCCGATACTTGGTTGTTGAATAGAGGCTATATCGGCAATTTAGCGTTATACGGCTATATCTTAGTGGAATTTAAACAAACTATTGTTCTGTGATGTACAGTTTTTTTCTGATTTTTTGCGATGTGCGATTGAATACAAAGTGTTGTCAAATAGTGGCGCTACAGCGCTATAGGTATCGTAATTTGAACAACTGTTATTTTCTGCAATTGGCAGAACTCGTCCGGTGTTCAACACTAATGCGATCCCAACACATGTGAGGTAGGTGTTTTGGGCATGTAGAAAGAAGACCTGTAGCCTTTTTTAGTAAGAAGAGTAGATCAGATGGAGGGTAAAAAATAACTAGAGGTAAGGGAAGACCTAGAAAAATCATAAGAGAAACTATTAAAAAAGATCTTAGCGCTAACGAGTTGGATAGAAACATGGTTTTTGATAGAACATTGTTTGATTCATGTAGTCAACGCTACTTAGTGGGATAAAGCTTGGGTGGTATTGCTGGCTTGCCCGTGCCTGTTTCAGTGCTTCATAGTTATCTATCCACATAAGAGGAATTGACCAGATGGTTCGTGAGGGTTGGCAAGTAATCATATTATATATACATGCATATTTATACAACTAACATGGAAGAGTCATGGCATTCATGATCTTGAATGCAAGAAAGTATAACCGCTTTGCAAATAATAGCGAAAAAATCTAGATGATTAAGCAACATAACATACCCTCAATGGATTTGCAACAAATATCCGAGAGATAAGGTGTCTGCAATCTTGAGATATGTGAACATAATCAGGAATTCTGTATTGAATGGCCATTATACGCTGTAGAATAGGACAGGAAACAAGGATAAGAATGATAAGAAAAGAACTTAAGAAACATTACGAAAATCAACAAGTATTTAAAGGAAGGAAACACACCTGAATTGTTTTCCTAAAATTTTTAGGGTCATCCTGGTCCTCAAACGGATATGCTCCGACCAGCATCACATAAAGTGTCACCCCACATGACCATACATCAGCCATCTAAAACAATGTTCAGAACCGAAAAACAACATAGAGTCATCAATGCTAAAGATCCAACATACAAATAAATTAGATGCAAGGAACTTTAACGAGCCAATCTCATCTGAGAGGCAAAATATTACCTTTCCATCATACTCCCTCCTAGAAAGAACCTCTGGTGCTATATACGCCGGTGTTCCAACCGTTGATTTGGGACGTGAATGGAGCAAAGATGACTGCATAGCAAGTAAGAAACACTCTAACAACTACAAGTCTATAACGATAACATAAATATTATTATTTAGATCTTTTAAAGCTTGATGATACGAATTCCAATACCTTGGAATAACCAAAGTCACAAATTTTTAAGCGGGGTGCAGGACTTCCATCTAAAAGAGTATTCTCTAGCTTCAGATCTCTGTGGCATATTTGCTGTAAAAAGAAGATTAAAAGCATAAGTTCTCACAACAAGTATCTGAAAGTTCAATAATTTACCTCAAACTTGAGCACGAATCTACCATGGTATGACAGAAATGGACACCTGAGATCAGCTGCTGAAAGAAATACCTGGCCTGAACCATAGAAGGGAAAAAAAGTGAGACACGGCACGGAAACAAAAGTGAAAATTGTCAAAGAAACATGTAAAGCAATTAATCAACCTCATCTTCACTGAACCTTCCAGCATTACATATCCTCTCAAAAAGCTCTCCTCCAGCTGCATACTCCATAACTATTGCTAAATGTGTTGGAGTCAAAATCACCTGCAAATCAAAATCAAAATCAAAATCCTATTGAAACATGATCTCATAATTCACCATGTGCAGTGAATCTCTACCTCCTTGAATCGAATTATATTCGGATGCCGAAGAGACCTGTGATTCATGATCTCTCTAGCCACGTTCTCATCAATCTGAAATTGAAAGAAACAAAAAATACCTCAGAATTACATAAAAAAGATATTAAAAAAAAACTTTGATTTATTTATCAAAAACAAGACAGTAACTAAAATGAATCCTTTGATCAATTCTGCTTCAAGAGCTAAATTATGAGTTCTAAAGTAAAATCACTAAATTATTAAAGGGTTGTGATAAATCAAAACAAAAATTGAAAGGAAAGTAAAATTAATAATAAATTATGAAATTAAAAAAAAAAAACAAATAAAAAAAGACATGAACCTTGTGGCCACGCTCGATGTATTTCATGGCGACAAGTTCCTTTGTAACTTTGTCTCTCATAAGCCTAGCAACCCCAAAATTGCCAGAACCCAAATCCTTAACAGCCTCGTACTTATCCATAATAAAACCAAGCCAAAAACTCAGCAACCTAAGAAATTGAAAAGAATGGAATCGAATTGAATCAGAAAACCATAGTATTGGATTATGCAATTGGATGAAAAGGGTATCGAAAGAAGGTCGCTTTAACGGAAACAGGGGGCTTGTTTCGCAATTTGAGGAAGGTAGAAAACAGGGAAAAGGGAAGGGAGGAGAGAGTGGGGAGAGGAAAAAGCGATGTTTGGATCGGAAGAAAACAAGTGGAGAGAAAAAAAGAGGGTATGATATGATATGATGATGATGATGGGAATTGGGAATGAAATGGAATGGAATAGAATAGAATAGAGATGAATGGAATGAATAATGGAATGGTTATATTTGTCGGCTACGTGTGTTTTTTATGGTTCGGAGGTTTTTGAAACACTGTGTTTGTGTTTTGTTTGTCTGTGTGGATTATTGAAGTGGCAGTGTTCGTTGTTATTGGATTTTTGAAGAATTTTTATTTATGGAGCATTAAAAGTTGGTGCTAACAATAATGAAAATAATTTATCTAATCACATTACACCATTATTTTTTTAGATGAATCTCTGACTGATCTTGTGATTGTCAACAAGTCCCATAACAACGCAAGTTAAGACATCAATCATAAATTTACGTTGAACCCTATCTTTTTAATCATAAAACCCTTTTAAAAATTTATCATTTTAATATAACATCATTATACCATTTTCAATTTTCAAAAATTAAGAAAATTTTCAAAAATACCATATTAAAAATATAAATATAAATATATTTTTCATACTAATTCAATTGTCAGAAGCCGATCATATATATATATATATATATATATATATATATATATATATATATATATATATATATATATATATAATTTAGTGTATTCTTATTATTTAATAGCGTTAATAAATTTTTTAATAGTTATTTAAATGTAATTAATTATTTTTTGTTTTTAGTATTAGTATTTAGTATTTTTTTAGTACAGTGGTAAAAGAAAAAGAAAAAAAAATTATCTAGAAAATAAAGTTTCACTAGCATAAATTATTAAGAGAATGATGATTCTAACAGAGGCTCCACAAATGACCGATACATCGCATCATTATTTGTCCAATATTTTGTTAGATAGGCAGCATAATCGTTCATCTCCCTAAGAGTATGAAATATTTGAACTCGTGATTCTATAGAGAGAAACTCTTTAATGTTGTGAAGAATCACAGCATAGTGATGTTAAACATTAACAGACTCTAAGATAAGTTTGTTAGCAGAATTGGAGTTAGAATAACAAACCAGGTCTTTGATGTAAAGTTCTCAAGCCATACACAAACCAAGATATAGCGCAAACAGCTCAATATGAATGATGTTGGAATAACTAATATCACCCATAAAATCGTGAATCGAAACACCATTAGCATTTTAAAATAATCCGCCAAAACCTGAGACATCAGGATTATCGAGGCTACTGTTATTGACATTCAAAATCATATTACTATCTTTGTGTGCATTCTATGTGATCATTCTTGTTGGATGAGACAAATTATGCATGAGAAAATATTTAGCTAATAGATTAGCATAATTCATTGTGATGAGTTTCAAAGTATAGAAAGATATCACTTCATTCGCAATACACGTTTTGTTCCTAGCGCGCCACAACCATCAACAAGCATCCAAAAAGATAGAGTCAACATTGACGCCGTGTCTAATCTAATAATATAAATTATCCTATTGGAAGAATAGTGGATCCAAGAAGGCAATTGTGAATATTCTAACCATGGTGATATGTTTTCCCTTTTTTTATAAAAAAAATTAAATGATTAAAAATTAGTGCTTTGATAAAATTAAATTAAAATTAATGGGATATCACCACAGTCAGTTTATCCAACCGTGGTCAAATGTTTTATTCTTATTCAAAAAACACAACTTAGCTTGTCATGTCTATTTAGGTTTCATTGCCTTATGAAATGAAACACACATTCAACGCTTAGGAAACCATTTAAACCCTAACGAGTTTTTCATTTGCATTAACAAAGAGAACCATCATATTGTTTCATCTCCATCTCGTTCAACATCATTTCCTTACCATCAATATCGCTTTAACCTAGTTCTTCAGTAAACATGGAAAAAAAAATCCATCAATATCGCTTTAGTAAATATCCAAAGCAGCGAAAAATGAAGGAAAAACGAAGGAGGAACACAAAGATACTTGCGAAAAGGAAGGACCAAACTCACACAATTTAGCTCTTTGACTTCTTCATCGCGTTTCTGGTATGTAAAATATATCTACCATGCATGTAATAGTAATGTTGTTGAGATATATTTGTTTATGTTGTTGTTGTTGTGTTATTGAGATATTGTAGGTTTTAGTATTGATGGTTTTTTGTTATTGAGATATTGTAGGTTTTTGTATTGAGATATTATTGTTGTTGTTCTTATTATTATTATTGAGATATGAAATATTTTGGTGTTGATGTTTTGTAATTATGTTGTAGTTGTTGTTGATGATGTTTAATGCATAAATCTTAAAGGATTATTTGTTGTTGGTGGTGGTGAGGATGTTAATGAATGTTTAGTACCTATGTTGTTGTTGTTATTGATGATGATGTTTACTAAATGTTTATTTGTTGTTATTGGTGAGAATGTTAATGAAGCTATCTTATTTGTTTTATTGAGACATGTTATGATTAAGTTGTTATTGTTGATGATGTTTATAGTGTCTAAATCCTAAAGGTTCATTTGTTGAGATATGTTGTAATTATGTTGTTATTATTGTTGTTGATGTTTAACGATATGTCTTGATTCCTTAGGATTGGCATTAATTTTAGAAAACAAATAATGTAATCATCTCTGTTGTTTTAATATGTTGGGTTGAAGAAATTCAACATCTGGACCAACATGTCATGTACGATGTCACGACATCAGGTCTGTGACATCGCACATGTGTAGAAAACTGAATTAATTAATTCAGTATATATTCTGGGATCAGCAAGGATATCTGGTGAATATCCTAACTCCCATGTGGAGGTCTTGAAGACTCAATCAGAAGATATATAGGCTCAAAATATGGAGATATATATGGAGAGATTCTAGGATTGAAGACCTTGTTTGTAGCAGAATTTTTCTGCTGAAGTTGTAACAGCAAAGAACAAGTCTGCTGCGATTTCTGAAGGCCCAAATCCAGTTGGGTGATTAGGTTATAAATAGCTGATTGTAACCTAGTTTTTGTAAGCCTCTTAGAATGAATTTTTAGGGGTGTGTGTAAGGTAAACCTCCCAATCTGTGGGAAGGTTACCATGTGTATCTCAGTGGTAAATCCTGAGAGTGTTTGTAACTTAAAGCCTGTAGGCAAGAATGATTTTGTTCTTGAATGAAGCTGTGAAGCAAGTTCAAGGTGTGTGAACATTACATTGTATTTGTAGTGATAGGAATGGAAACTGGAGGTTTCTATCTAGGAGTTCCTAGGTATAGATTGCATTGGGTAGGGATTAAGTGAAGAGTTGTAAACGGGTGAGTTTAACTCTGAATTAATACTGCTAATAGTGGATCTTCTTCCTGGCTTGGTATCCCCCAGATGTAGGTCATGTTGGACTGAACTGGGTTAACAATTTCTTGTGTTTGTTTTCTTTCTGCATGTGTTTATTACTGTCTTAACTCAGCAGGTATTCTAGTCAGCTTATCAAGATGATAACTGACCTGGCATATAGCTTTCTGTTTGAATGTCAATCAGAAAGTTGTAACATTCATCAGGGACAGTGCATACTGAATGATAAGTAGGTTAACCTTAGTTCAGTATTTATTTAAGTCTGTTCTTGTCAAGGATAACAGACCTGGCTGAAGGATTATAGTGAAGCTGTCAAACTGGATGTTTTGACAGTTGATACTGAAGGTTGATACTAAAGTAGAGACTAGTTAGTCTTTTACAGTACTGCAAACTTGGCACAGTACAGTTCCAGGAACATAGCAGAATCAGCATATGTTCTGGATGTCGAACTGAATGTTGTGACATTCATTCCCAACAGCAGGAGCTAAAGTGTAGGATGATTGGTTTTTCTGGGTCAGTATTTTTCTCAGGCTATTCTTCAGGGATTCAACAGCTTAGAGAAAAACCAGGAAACCAACTACTAACCTACAATTAATGAACCTAACAAGTAGCCTAGTTGTTAGCAATCTAATAAGTGGAAATTAGATTAACGTGTTCAACCTTTAATTCAGGAAATACAAGTAAAATACAAACACACTGGAACAATGTAACAGCTGATCAACAGTAAGACATCAGGCTGATAACTGTGGAAGAAAACAACAGAAGTGAGTGTTAGGATTGATTTCTGTTGAATCCTTCTTCCTGATGCACAGCACCAGGTGTTCATACATTCTAGGGTGACATAGAATGAGATGTCGTGACATCGGTGAACGTGTGCATATCAGTACAGTGATTAATAACTATCTTGCTGTATTAGTTATAATGTTAGATCAGATGTCATGACTTGGAGTAGAACATCTGAATTCTGACTACACCAGAATTTCAATTGGTATCAGAGCAGGCATCCTGTTCTGCTTCTGGATGAGATCCATGGGTGATACTTTCTGGTATCTTGCAAGGAGTTATGTTAGTACTGATGCTGGAACCTGTGAAAGGTTCTGTAATTTCCCTGAATGGTCCCTTGAAGTAGGTGGATGGACTGTTCATGACAGGAATGGTGTATACCTGTCTCCGGAGGGTGGCAATTGGCCTGTGTGTGGGACAACTGTGCCAGTATTGAATCATATTCAAACTTGGTATGGTCTTGGAGGCTGATCTGGTGAAGTGTGTGTTCATAGGTTGAGTTGTATTATGATTTCCGCTGCATAATACCTGGCAAAACTCAAACTCTGATGTTGGTTCCCCTCATGTGGATGAAAGGCTGCTGTATTCAAGATCTCATCATAATCTACTGAAGATGTCAAAGATACTTGAGTCTCCTCAAGTCCACTCATCATGACGTTCTCACTTCAGGATGGTAAGAATCACTTAATCACTGATCCTTTTACTCACTTGAGTAGGGTGTATGAAGACCTTGAAGACCTTCAAGGAAGGTTTGTTCCAAGGAGGTGGAACTAATGTTCTATGCGATGTTAGAACATATTGTTCAACAAGTATGCAACTACTGGTTGAAGAGCAGATGTTTTTAGGTATCAAACAAAGGGATACTTCTGTTTGGAACCTACTCCTGACCTGGAAGAGGAGACATCTGTGTGTGCTAAGTTGACAAGGGTAGGGTCAACTGTGTGTGTGCTCAAGAAGGTCACCTTTAGAAGTCTGATCTCTAGAAGTTGAGCTGGTTGAGATGTGACATTGTGCAATCTCCTGCTGTTTGGCATATTCCTGTTGATTGATCAGGGTTGGATAGTTGTTCCCTGAAGTACTATGTTGTGTTGGAAGACAAGTCCCCTGGATGTTAGTAGTCAATAATGGGATAACCTGATTGCTATACCATTTAAGAGGATTGGAACCATGAATCTTGTTATTCAAACACCACGTTTCAGAAGTGGCAGTTCTTTCGAGGAGTGAGAATATGAAGATTCAGAGGTTAGTTGAGGTAGTATGCTCTAGCAATGCATATTTACCATTGACTGGTGCTGTTTTGTATCACTAGTACTTATGGTCAGCTGGAGTCTGATTGGTGTGATTGGAGTAAGTATAGGTATAACTCATAGAGTTAGTTGCCACTGGTAGGGATGGTGTATGTCAGGTTGAGACATTTTTATACAATGCATGGTTATTGGTGTGGAGTTTCCATGATTGTTAAGTTGAGGGGGAGTTTTGGTTAACCTCCTCAAGTCTGGTCAGCCTAGGGTCTGGTTGGCTGTTGACCTGTGTCACGTGGGTTCTGGTGGTTGTGTGACACATTTGCAAGGAAGAATTCATCTCTCTCATTCCTAAGGGTGAATTTAATCTGGGAAGACTTTCAAAATTGTCTAGGTGCTTGCAAGCAGAAGATGTTGACACAAGAAGAGTACTTTCAAAGTATTCTTATGGTGGAAGTATCTGAAAGGATAATCGGGAAAGGATTTAAGATCAATGTCTACTTGTGCCAAGTACAAGTGTTTAATTGATTATCCTTGGAGTTCAAGATAACTGATGTTCTTAAAGATGTTGGAACATCACGTCTTCAAGACCCTGTGCAGAATCACAGGAAGGATAGTACATTGGCGTATGATCTATCTCTTTGGTGGCAGCAAAAGTATATGATCTCTGAAATGGATTCCTGGCAAGAAACATGTTCAGCCTTGGTATGTACAAGAAGAAGAAGACATCATAGTCTTGATGGTGGTTACTTGGATCAGTTTATTTCTGATCTAGGTAAGGAAGTGAATTAGCTCATGCACACTGTGGAGTCAAGAACAAGTGGCAGCAGTCTTGACATCATGGAAACAACCTTGCCTTAGGATGTGGAATCCTTGGTAGAGCTGAAGGGTTAGGTTCTAACTGGTCCTTCTGAAGACTCATACATCAGAGTGTCTGATGTCTTTGGAGAAGAAGTAGGGATTCATCAAGGTGTGAGCTTGGATGACTTAACTGCAAACCTGCAGGATGGAGGTTGTTTACTCAAACTTGGTTCCACAATCAAGTCTATGAGAACATTGAACTCTCGTTCTGTGAAGGGAGGAAGTTCTTTCAAGTGGCAGAAGAAGGAGCTGAATTCAACAGCTAGATGTCAAAACACAATGTTGAGACATTTGGTTCAACATCAGATTCTTAGTTGGTGAAGTGGCACATCAACTTGAGATAGAAAGGTCTACAGGGTTGTAGATTGGATACTTCAAAAAGCTTGAAGTTCTAGTCTCACTTGGGAGGTCAGAATATCTTTGGGAGAAGTCTGATAAACTTGGGGAGGTCAAAGAGCAGCATTTGACCTTTTCATATGAGGATTCATGAAGGAGGTAATCAACCAGTGGCAATTGGTTTACCTCAGAAGTGAGTTCGAAGAATCAAGATAATCAACATATGGCAGCTGATTATTCTTGAGGAAAGTCTGAGACAAATTACTCTTGAGTAGAAAAGTAGTAAGTTGAAGACTAAAGGAGGTGCTTTCTATTCATCCCTTGGAGCTTGTGGTAGGAGTTCTGAGCTATCTATGGAAGATTATCTCTTGTAATGGGATGAAAATGTATATGTCCCAATGAATGTCTGGGTTCTTCTTGATCAACCCGATGACTCAGTGATATCTGAAGTCTATCAGATGGTGTGCCTTGTCCTGTTGTGAAGGATGTCCCAGCTGATGTTAGAACATCCAGTGAAGTGGTCTTATGTTCTGGTTAGAAGAGAGATTGACACAGAATGTGAATGTGTTCAGCTAAGAGGGTTGAACAGAGGGTGTGCTCTTGAAGACATGAAGATGCGTCTTGTGTTTTCCATTCATCAAGTGGTCTGGATTCTCTATGAATCAGGAAGTATGTGAAGGTCCAACTTTGGGATGTTGGATATGCCCATGTGTGATCTCCAATCTTCAAGAGGAGAGTGGGGTGGTCATGACAGGGGGAGTTCTGGCCTTGAAGCTGCAAGTAATCATCAAGCTTGTGGTCTATGTGTACTCAGATAACCAGGTATGGCACCTTGTCAGTTATCAGGATGCTGTGTCAAGGCTGAGTGAGCTGAAGAATGTCTGACCGAATGTCATGACATTGCCCTGGACAATGCTGCTAATTCCTTCTAAAACTTAAAGTCAGTAGGAATTATGGAGGTGATGTGTCAAATTCTAGTAAATCAGAATAAGCCAGATGGCTACAGCTGTGTGGTACATGGGGAGTAACCATCTGCTGAAGTGTGGGAATTTGACTGTATCAGTGCCAGATGTCAAGTCTCTACTGGAGGGATGACAGGAACCTTGGAAAATGTTGAATACTAGCAGAATGCAGGAAAAAGCCGCGTGAAATGTTAAGACATCGCATGCAACGTGTCTGACTGCATATATGGAATAGTCTCCATGCACTGGAACGGCTGTTTTGGAAAAGAAACAGTCAAGAGCTATAAAAGGTATTCAAAGATAATCTGAGATTTTGTTGGTGATTCTCTGACTGTTTCTCAGCAAAAATAAATGCATCTTGACCAAGCATTTATTTCTACCGGAAATTCCTAGGCACGGGCTGGACTATTTAAAGGATGCAATAGCCCTCTTCCTCTCACAAGAAAAACACTCCATTCTCAGAATCATGGGGTATGTTAAGGTTTGGGCAAGTTGCGCCTGGATCTGGTTTTGTGAAGGGTGCCTTTACAAATGTTTAGCTAAAAAGGGGGAGAGAAATATAGTCCTGGGGTTGAGAATGTACCAGAAGCAAGCCAACTGTGGATGTGGCAGCAAACAGAAGTTGGCATCAGGCACAAAATCCACCAACTGGGTTTACCACTTGTGTCTTGTGATCTGAGTTAAGAAGACACTTGTGCCTTGTGATCTGAGTTACATTGTCTATGTACTCAGCATTACATATTCTTCAGGAAGCTCTCCGGTTGAGGGGAAGGGTTCTGGTACAACTGAGTCTTATCCCTCTTCTTCCCCATGTACACCAACTTTGGTGTTTGTGGTGGCGGAGCCAATGACGGAGATGAAGAGCATTCCCAAATTGGGATGTTTTGTCCAGTGTACTGTTTATTTGTTTTAGCTAAAATTTGCCAAAGGGGGAGATTGTTGATTCCTTAGGATTGGCATTAATTTTAGAAAACAAATAATGTAATCATCTCTGTTGTTTTAATATGTTGGGTTGAAGAAATTCAACATCTGGACCAACATGTCATGTACGATGTCACGACATCAGGTCTGTGACATCGCACATGTGTAGAAAACTGAATTAATTAATTCAGTATATATTCTGGGATCAGCAAGGATATCTGGTGAATATCCTAACTCCCATGTGGAGGTCTTGAAGACTCAATCAGAAGATATATAGGCTCAAAATATGGAGATATATATGGAGAGATTCTAGGATTGAAGACCTTGTTTGTAGCAGAATTTTTCTGCTGAAGTTGTAACAGCAAAGAACAAGTCTGCTGCGATTTCTGAAGGCCCAAATCCAGTTGGGTGATTAGGTTATAAATAGCTGATTGTAACCTAGTTTTTGTAAGCCTCTTAGAATGAATTTTTAGGGGTGTGTGTAAGGTAAACCTCCCAATCTGTGGGAAGGTTACCATGTGTATCTCAGTGGTAAATCCTGAGATTGTTTGTAACTTAAAGCCTGTAGGCAAGAGTGATTTTGTTCTTGAATGAAGCTGTGAAGCAAGTTCAAGGTGTGTGAACATTACATTGTATTTGTAGTGATAGGAATGGAAACTGGAGGTTTCTATCTAGGAGTTCCTAGGTATAGATTGCATTGGGTAGGGATTAAGTGAAGAGTTGTAAACGGGTGAGTTTAACTCTGAATTAATACTGCTAATAGTGGATCTTCTTCCTGGCTTGGTAGCCCCCAGATGTAGGTCATGTTGGACTGAACTGGGTTAACAATTTCCTGTGTTTGTTTTCCTTCTGCATGTGTTTATTACTGTCTTAACTCAGCAGGTATTCCAGTCAGCTTATCAAGATGATAACTGACCTGGCATATAGCTTTCTGTTTGAATGTCAATCAGAAAGTTATAACATTCATCAGGGACAGTGCATACTGAATGATAAGTAGGTTAAC
Source organism: Lathyrus oleraceus (assembly GCF_024323335.1). NCBI lineage: Eukaryota > Viridiplantae > Streptophyta > Magnoliopsida > Fabales > Fabaceae > Lathyrus > Lathyrus oleraceus. Next base: position 145,881,442 of record NC_066583.1, on the reverse strand, counting down.
CTTAGTTCAGTATTTATTTAAGTCTGTTCTTGTCAAGGATAACAGACCTGGCTGAAGGATTATAGTGAAGCTGTCAAACTGGATGTTTTGACAGTTGATACTGAAGGTTGATACTAAAGTAGAGACTAGTTAGTCTTTTACAGTACTGCAAACTTGGCACAGTACAGTTCCAGGAACATAGCAGAATCAGCATATGTTCTGGATGTCGAACTGAATGTTGTGACATTCATTCCCAACAGCAGGAGCTAAAGTGTAGGATGATTGGTTTTTCTGGGTCAGTATTTTTCTCAGGCTATTCTTCAAGGATTCAACAGCTTAGAGAAAAACCAGGAAACCAACTACTAACCTACAATTAATGAACCTAACAAGTAGCCTAGTTGTTAGCAATCTAATAAGTGGAAATTAGATTAACGTGTTCAACCTTTAATTCAGGAAATACAAGTAAAATACAAACACACTGGAACAATGTAACAGCTGATCAACAGTAAGACATCAGGCTGATAACTGTGGAAGAAAACAACAGAAGTGAGTGTTAGGATTGATTTCTGTTGAATCCTTCTTCCTGATGCACAGCACCAGGTGTTCATACATTCTAGGGTGACATAGAATGAGATGTCGTGACATCGGTGAACGTGTGCATATCAGTACAGTGATTAATAACTATCTTGCTGTATTAGTTACAATGTTAGATCAGATGTCATGACTTGGAGTAGAACATCTGAATTCTGACTACACCAGAATTTCAATATGTTTATTATTGTTTTATTATTGTTGAGTAAAATGATGGTTAAATTTAGTGTTTGTTGTTGTTATTGAGTTATTGATGGTTTTGTATTATTGAGATATGAAGGTTTTTTAGTTATGTTATTGCATGAATGATTGAGGATAATGTTGTTGGTATTGTTGTTAAGATTGGTTTAATTTTATGATGTTGTTTTTCTTTTGTTGTTATTTTGAACATAGATGGAATATTCATCTAGCAATGAAACTCATACAAATGAGTGTTCTACAATAGAGGGGGAAAGATCTATAGGTGCTATAATGATGGCTAGATTAACAAAAGTCTGTAACTCGGGCGACGAATTTTTGATCGAATTTAATGATAAAACTTGGACTTGTTATGGAATGATTCTTCCTTTTTTTATGAGTTATGTTGTGTTCCTTGGACGTAGCAAAGTGATTACTTTGATAGATGATTAGACCTAGGTATCAGTAGATTTGAAATAAAACATATGGATATATGTTAAGGTATTAATTTTAATTTACATGATTTAATAGTATTTTTTTAATTAATAATACATAATTATAAATGTAAATGTAGTCGACGTAATAGTGTACTGATGATGATAAGTTGAAAAAAAAGTGGATCTCTTATATTGGTGAGCTTTTGAAGGACTTTAAGTCATAGCCCATGCGTGATTACATTACGAAACCTAAGCCTGATCGTGAGCAGCCAACTTTGAAATAAAATTTTATTGAGAAGCATGTTTCGGAGAAGTTTGTCATGTCCCGTAGTTCTGTTGATTTCTTGGTTAGTAGTAAAGCTTATTTTTTGAATGGTAATTGTATGCTTATTCTTTTTAGATAAAACCATGTAAATTAATATTGTTAATATATTTATAACAGGTTAAAAGTGAATCAGGAAAGCTAAACAAGGAAAAATAAATACCCTCATAGATTTTCTCGTGGGGGTTACAGGAAACTAGAGGAAGTATTGATTAATGACAAAAATAACAACTAGGAGACGAGGACTCAATAAGTTGTGATTGTATCTCATCTCCACCATCACGATATGAGAAGTGGAAGAGGGTCCGACAAATACCAACTAGAGAGATCACTTCACGTGCATCACATGTAGTCACTGAGAAGATTGTAAGTAAATTCTTCTATCAATTAGAATATTAAATGTTGATTTGTTGTGTGTAATTTAAATCACTTTGGTAATGATATCTTATTCATGTTGTGTAGGATTTATTGGTTAATATGGTCATTCAAGGTTCCTTTGGTCCACAAGTGCGACATGATATATTAGTAGAAGAAATCAGAACAAAGGAGCATGGTAGACGTGTATGTGGTGTTGGAGAAGACATCACCCTGATATTATTCTTTAGTGCATCTAGAAAGATAAGTAATTGCGAAATAAAGATATAAACAAGCTCATTGGTAAGAAGTTAGAACACGAACAGGAATCCAAAAAAAAGTTAGAGATAAATTAGCATAGGAGCGTGAATCACAAAAGAAAGAGTTTAAGGATATGTATGATAAGAAGTTGGAAGATACATTAGCACAAGAGTGGGAAATGCGCAAGAAATAATTGGAGGAGCTTTATGCGGTATGTGAAAATAGTATTTTATGTGTTGAATCTTTTTTGTGTTAGGATAAATAGTGTTTATGCATTATGTGTTGATGTTCTTTTTATGACGCAAAAATTAGCACTGATTGGTGTAACCGTCCAATCGAGTACAAATGAAGATGATGAAATTTCTGAAAGAGTTATTTTAGGTGGTGCAAGAACAAAAAGAATTTGTTTGGCCGCCCATATCGATACCCAAAATGAGATGACGGTTCTTCCTGACGATTCTTTAAGAAAATCGATATGTTTTATTATAGATGTTAAAGAACTCATTCCTCTTAAATTAGAGCATGATCGTGAATTAGAGATTTTTTTATCTTAATACTAAATATATAAAGGATGTTTTGTTTGGAAATGAGTGGTTGGACATAATGATACTACCGTTTTGGTGCACGTAAGTACAATTTCTATTCTAATAAATGTCAATTTTAAATTTGTTCACATCGGTAATTTTAATGTTAAGATTCACTTATTTCTTAAAATTTTGTTTAACCATTTAGGTACACGCATTATTTTTGTATAGAATCAAATACATCAGATATTTATGAATTCTGGAACCCATATAATATTCGATTTACAGATAGTTCTCCAAAAGTGACCGAAACATACATATCATCATGATTAAGAGAGGGGAATAAAGATTATTACTTAGCATCATTTATAAATTCGTGAGTAATTTTAAAATTGTGGTTTCTCTATTATAGTTAGTTTCCATATTTTATCAGTTACTAATTATGCTCGTGTTCATTCAGTGGTCATTGACAATTGATCATCATCTCTCTTCGATAGAATATGATAATTATGATATGTTCTTTAGCCAAACCACTTGAAGCAAAAATGAAACGTACACTTTCTACATAAGTTTATATTTTATGATACTTTTAGTAATATTCTCTTTGACTTTGTAATTAGTTAATTTGCGTGTAATGTTTAAATTATTTTTAATATATAGAGTTCTATAGGGAACTAAAATGTTGAACAGAGTTAGAAATAAAGGACCCAAATTTTTTACATCTTTGGTAAGTGGATTACTTGTGTCATTCATTTATCTATAAATGCATATGTGGTTATATGTTCATGTAATGTTTAAGTTTGTAGACGATGAAACATCTAGGAGGATACGAGTATGATTATTATGTCATGAAATACATGATAAATATTGTTTCTGTCGACATTATTGATTCTTGGGAGCATATATATATATATATATATATATATATATATATATATATATATATATATATATATATATATATATATATATATATATATATATATATATATATATATATCATTTATAATAGTACATTAATGATTTATACCGCATGAATAAAAGTTTGTTATTAATTCAAATCAAGTAATCTTATATTTTCTTCAATTTCTTATATAGATGTTTAACGATATTACACCATTCTCATAAGACTTGAAAGACGTTTGTACACGTTGGATATTTTGATTTAATTCAATTTATAGGTCATACTGATCACACTAATTTTGTTATATATATTTGCAATATTTTTGGGTTTTATATAAATAATATTTAGGTTTGTTTAACATTTTGGTACTATATTGAAGCCATATTTTGGTGCTTACATATAATATATACATGTAAGTCATATAAGCCATATTTTGGTTTTAAAAAATTGTGTGCATAGGTTGTTTCATATTATGTTGTGATCGAAAATATGGTATAGAATACAGGAAGTAAAAAAAGGGCATATATGGAATATTAAAAGAATATTTTAAAAAGTGAAAAAGAATTTCACCATGCTTGCACCAGTCACCAATTGTGAAATGTGACGCCCCAAATATTATATAACATCGTATGGCTGAGAATCAAACCCATGATCTTTGTATATTTCACCAGGTTGTTTAAGATGACCGTGGTGAAATTTAGTGCGTTGCTTAGTTTCTCACCATGATCACACGCCCGTGGTGGAAAGTAGCACACTTACTACCACATCCTATATTACCATGGCTCAGCACCCGTGATAATATCCATTTTCCAATTATGGTGAAAGATCTTTTTTGTAGTAGTGATAAGTACATCAGTGAGAAAATGTTCCTTAATATTAAAAAGAATTTGGGATCACTTACTTGGAATACAATTATGAAAGCTCTATGCTCTTAAAGATAAATTTAAATTTAGATTGGGGGATAGGAAATCCTCTTTCTAATTTTTTAATTGGTCTGAGATAGGAAAATTAGTGGAGCAAATTCTCCATGATGATATTGCTAGGCCAAATAGTATATTCATCTAAATTCCATATCGGGTAGTAGAAAGAAAATAGAATTGAAGTATTAATATAATATAGATAGTTGGTTTTAGTTTTCTATCCAACAATAAAATGTAGTCTTTTGGGTGTATTAGAAATTTGGGTATTTGTATATTTAGAGAGGTTTTTCTATTTCTCCGTTAAAAAATAGTTTGTTGAGAGGGTTTCCTATTTTCCGTTCAAAAATAGTTTGTTGAGATGGTTTACAATTTTTCCGTCCAAAAGTTATAGTTGAGGGAGAGTTTGCAATTTTCCGTTCAAAAATTGTAGTTGAGAGAGATTTTGCAATTTTTTCGTCCAGAAATTGTATTTGAGAAAGAGTTTGTAACTTTTCCATTCAAAAATTGTAGTTTTTAGGGTTTACAATTTTCTCCTTAAAAATTATAATTTTATGAGAGGGTTTATAATTTTGTCCTTGTAAAATTAAAAGTTGAATTATGATTTTGTGAGTTTTATATTTTTTAATTTTGCTTATTTTTCTTCTTTTATGGATGTGCTTCCGCGTGCGCTAGTATTTATTTATTTGTTATTTTTCCAACAAGTGATATCGGAGTTTAGTCTGACTAAGGGATCAACTCCTTGTGTCAAAAGTTAACGTGTTCTATTGAAGTACCCATGACGAGATAAGTGTGTCTTTCAACAGTGGTACAAACATGTGGCTACAAGAGCTTTCACTTGAGGGGGAGTGCATTGGATGGACTCACATTTGAGGGGGAGATTATTGGGAAACAAATGTGAGTTGTGTTGAGAAACAAGTATAAGTTCTAACTCCCACATTGCTTAGAAAAGTGGAGGTTAAACACCTTATAAATAAGAGGACCCATACACCCATCATCTTAAGGTCTTGGATGAATATGTGGTGTATGTCTCACTTGTTTGGGTGAGTCTTTGATCTTTAGGTGAATGTTTCATTCAATGTGAATGATTCCCCCTCATGATGACCCATCAGTGGTATTAGAGTTAAGATTTCGATCAAGAGAGGAAGGAAGAGTAACAAAAATCTTGATCAAGCGAAAAAGGAAGAGTAACAATTATTCTGATTAAGGGAGGAACAAGATAAAAAGATTCAAGAGTAATAATTTTACAAATGTGGCTAACTATTATAATGATCTTAAATGCTTTGAAGATGAAGTTGACAACACAGTGAGGATATGTGAGACTTTGGATGAATGGAAGATTTGTTGGGTCAAATAGTATATTCATTCAAATTCCACACTGCATAGTAAAAAGAAAATAGAATTGAAGTACTAATATAATAGAGATAATATAATAGAGATAGTTAGTTTGAGTTTTCTATCCAACAAAAATTACTATTAAGCATGAAACTATAAAATAATAATATAATATTTTTTATTTTATGTTTATCAAACATATAGTTCCACATTGATTAGAAAAACAAATATTGAGCATTTTATAACTGGGAGAATCCACACACCTATCACTTTAAGATTTTGGGTGAGTATGCGATGTGTCTCTCACAAAGTGTGTTGTTAATAAAGAAAGACTCCAATAAAAAATGTTCTTTCAGTTGACCCCCAAATTGATGATTCAATAATGATAAGTATATTAGTTTGATGTATATTTTTTTATTATTTATTTATAATTATTTCAACTAAATTATTACAAATGGTTATATTCGATAATTCTTAAACACGACATTCACATTAATACTATACACATACGCGAGTATATACTTGAGTGAAGTAATTAGTTTTTCATTTATACTATACATGCATGCGAATATATAATTTGGTTAGTTAGTTTGTAACTAAGTTTGTTAATAGTTTAAACTAACTAACTAACAAGTGGTTAAATAGATATGTTTGTTGTTTAACCAACAAACTACATAAATGTTATAAACTCTATTTTGAGAATAAATGAACTCTCTTACGCTAATAATTGAAGAGAGAGAGAGAGAGAGAGAGAGAGAGAGAGAGAGAGAGAGAGAGAGAGAGAGAGAGAGAGAGAGAGAGAGAGAGAGAGAGAGAGAGAGAGTTATGAGACGATCATTGAATTGGAAAACACTTAGTGAGGTGTGCGATTTTTTCGAGGGTTCTTGCATCAATCATGAATACAAATGGTGATTTTATTTCTAACATCTTAATTCTTGATGGAAGTTATTGTGAAAGATGGAGTGCCTTAATGAAGTATTATTTAGAGCTCAAGATGTGTTGGAGATGGTACAAAATGGCGCTGAAGAATTGGAAGCAGAGCCAACTGATGCACAAAGAGTCATATTCAAATATTCGAAGATGAAAGATTATAAGACTTTGTTTAATATTCAACAAAATATGGATGCTCATCTTTTTGAAGATATTTCAAAGGTTTCAAAATCAAAGGAGGTATGAGATATCCTAGAAAAGTACCATAATGGTGGAGAAAAAGCTGAATAAATTTTTTCAATCTTTAAGGAGGAAATATGAGCTGATGTAGATGGAAGATGATCAAAAGATAAATGATTATTTTTATAAATTGATGGTAGTGGTGAATCAAATAAAGACATGTGGTGAGATTATCACTAATCAGCAAATAGTTGATAAAGCGATGAGATCTCTGACTTTGATATTTAATTTCATAGTTGTGGAAATTCAATAATTCAAAGATTTGAAAATCATGAAGATAGAAGAGTTGTAAAGTTCAATGGAGGCTCATGAACTCTGGTGATCGATAGAATAACTCAGAGGTGAATTCAATAAGACTTGAAAGCTCAATTTATGAAGGAAGATGGTCATGAAAGGAAGTTCAACAAGGAATAAAAATGAAGCTTCGAGAATGAAAATTGGTCAAATAAAAACTCAAAGGTTGATGACAAAGTTGAATCCTTCAAGAGAGGATGATACATTGACATAGGCAATCAAAAAAGAAATAATTGGATAAAAGGAAGATGAAATACTACAATTGTGAAAAAGTTTGATCATCTTACCGATGAATATTGACAACAAAGGATGGGAAGAAGAATAAAATGAGGGATAAAGCGACCCATATAACTCATGATGATGATTATGATTCATAAGTTGTTTTGTTAATGACCACAACCTATGAAGAAAATCATATATGTGAATTATTGTATCTTGACTCATGTTGTTCAAGACACGTGTAATGGCTCACAAATTTTGACTCAAGAAAGAAAATCAATGCTAACAATAATTACATTGCAGAAGAAGGCATAATTGATATTTTAATCAAAGGATGAGAAGAATACACTTATTTAAAAAGTGCCATATGTACTTGGGATGATGTGCAACCTAATGAGTATAGAGAAACTGGCATAAAAGTTTTTTTTAGTAACCATAAGTGGTGATGCATAGCAACTGCTTGATCCACACAAGAAGTTGATACTAAAGTCAAATTTGTCAAAGAACACGACATTCAAATGTAGCATTCAAACTGTAAAGGAGGCGTGCATGTCAAGCATTGAGGAAACTGAGTGCATGGGGCATATAAGGTACAATCATCTAAATTTTAGAATCCTAAGTGAATTGAGCTCTAAGAATTTAGTGTATGGCCTGGCTAAATTTAATACAAACACAATGGCATGTGAAACTTGTTTAAGAGGCAAACAAAGCAGAATGACTTTTGCATCCGGCATGTCTAAGATATAAAATGATGCACTAGAAGTTATGAATTCTAATATATATATATGGACTTTTTAAGTATCATCACTATGTGGAAGCAAGTATTTCATCACTTTTGTTGATGAACATACAAGAATATTATGGTTGTACACCTTCATTTGCGAAAGTGAAGCACTTAAATTGTTTTAGAAGTTCAAAACCTTAATTAAGAAGGAGAGTAAGAAATAAATAAATGTTTTGAGGATTTATGGAGGTGAAGAGTATACCTCAAAGGAGCTTGAGTCATTTTTCACTAGTGAAGGCATAAGCATGAATTTACCTCACCATATGCCCTTTAGCATAATGGTCCAGAAGAGAGAGAAAACTTGACCAAACAAGGCATGTATGCTAAAGTACAAGAACATGCCTCGTACGTAATGGGGAAAGTAGTAAACATATTTATTCTTGCTAAAAACACTAAAAGTTTGACTTCCCCGATGCTAGTCAGGGAGAGTCTCAAATGATTGGTTATGTGTCTGTGAATGTTTTTCTCATGTAGTTATTGCCTGCCTTTCCTCATTTCTTGATGTCCCTTATATAGGCTCATTCCTTACCCCTAACAATCATTAAAAACCATTTCCTCTTCCTTCCTGCATACAAAGCCTAGAAAATTACATCCACTTTATCACTTAATTTCATTTCTTCATAGCTTGTAACGCCTGCTTCATTATGGTGCCGTTATGACCTTTCATTTTTCAAGACCATTTCCAGATGATGGCCTTTTGTCTGACTATTATCTTGACTTATCCGGGTTCCATACCCGACGACACGAGGCTCTCCACCTCGGCCCATCAGGACCTTTAACCCGACCATACAATGACTTTGTTAGGTCGGGTTATATCGCGGGTATCCCTTAGAGGAGTCTGTACTGTAACTCTAGCTACTACCCAGCTTCCACCTGAACCATCCCTACTTCATCATAGACTTCTTCCAATTTCACACGTTGACTAGTCAAAATAATTTCTGGGATGTGCATAAGCCCTCGAGCATGAAATCTGAAAGAGTGAAATGTTCGGACAAAAGAAGCCCATAACATTTTTTGTCCATCATGGGGTCGAGGTATAACTCGGCCCTAACATACTATTATCTGTTATATAGACCCGACTTAGTGACGTGGATAATCGTGGAAGGCGTGGGGGCATATCTTTTCTAGATTTTCTCTTTCTTATGTAATGATGATTTTTTATGGTGAATTGATTTTCTTCAGAAATCCCAAACGCCTCATATTTTAGAGTTGTTAAAAAAGACTCTCCCATTATTTAAATTCATCTCTTCCTCTTCTTGCTAATCATCCACTAAAGTAATTTATTTCTTTTTCAAGGCGATTTTTGAGTTTCCAACCATTCTTCAATCTCAGGTATTTCTACTTTTATCTCTTTATCTGCTTTTCTTTCTTTTAAGAAATGGCTATTATACATGAATGTGACGATGAAGGAAATGCGTTAAAAACCCTAAGTATCCAAGAAAAGAAAAATCTATGAGACTTACGCATGAAAGAATGTAAGGATACCCTAATCTAAGCTCACTTTGATCGTATTATAAAGGAAGTTTACATCGATCTTTACATCTCTTTTAGCGATACTGGTTCTGAATCTTCCTCATCAGGTTTGTCAGTAGAAGTTTTAATGGAGATTGTCGACTATTTTGATCAAGAGGTGATAATTTATGATCATAGCTCCATTGATGAAATAGCGATTGCTAAACTCCGATTCTTAAAGAATATCTCATCTACCAGAAACAAGGATGATGTTATATTGGAGCCATGAATCCCAAGGGAACGTGTTCGTATAGTTCGTCCTAGAGGAGTCAAAGATGAGTATTTCCACTTCTATGTCGATGTATTAGAGGATTTTAAAATCCATTTACCCTTTTACCGATTTTGAATCCGACCTGTTAAGAATACTAAACATTGCCCCTTCCCAACTATGCCCCAATAGCTGGGGGTTTATCAAGGCTTTGGAAATAGTCTGTGAGGCCATAAACATAGATCCCACCATGGGCTTATTTTTCTCCTTTTTTGAAATCAAGGGTGTCGAGAAGGGTGGTTGGGTCATAATTAGTGGCCTTCCCGGCAAGAGTTTTCTTCAAGTTTACACTACCAATTATAAAGACTTTAAAGACTAATTTCTCCGAGTTAGATATGGACCGAGATATCCTCAAGTATTGTATGCGTTAGACGGATCATATCGCTTTCCTATATATTGGACTGGAAACCCACTTTCGGTATATGGGTTTGATTTTGATAAGCTAAACACCCTACAAATCCAGTTTTTGGCCATATTAGATTCTTTTTGTATGATGAAGGTTCGGGGTCTATTGCCTTTACTTGAGGAACAAGTCCTTCCTTTTTTGGGTAATATTCGTTTATTTTCTTTTTGCATTATTCGTTGCACTACACATTATTTTCCTAACCCTTTTCCTGTCCTTTTTGCAGAAAAATGACTGACTTGTCTATGAAGGAGCAGAAAAAGTTGATGTTGGAAGCTCGAGTGGTGAGAAGAGGAGTCGGCCAATCTGCGGCTAAGTCAGACTTGTCTGATTTAGAAACTCGGACATTAAAAGAAGAGAAAGGTAGCACCAAGTAAAACAACCCAAAGCGTTTATGATTCACAAGTCTCAACCATCCCACAACTGGAGTACTCTCGTCCGAACTCCCCAAAGAAGATGAAAACTTTGATGAGTGACGAGGTTTGCAGAGCCGATTGGAAAATTTCCTCTTTAATGCAAGAGGTTGGTGGAAGCGATCAAACCAAATCATCCAATGAGATTAAGTTATGGGGTAACAACTCTGACGAATTAAAATTCCTCTACGACCATATGAATGCCACATAAGATGTGAACAAGGTGAAGACAATACGTCGGCAAAAACTGACCCAAAACATCAGCTCCTATCTGATAAGATGCGTTGTCCTCCCCCGAAGCCTGTTTGAATACGAGGACGATTATGAGAAAAATGAGATCTAACTCAACCACGAGATCAATCAACTGAAGGAACAATAGAAGATGCAGGTGAATAAAATATCTGACTTGGAGAAACAATTGTTGGAGGAGAAGACAAAGAGGGAAAAGTCAGAGGCTAAAAGTTAATAATTACAGTCCACTATCACCAAGAAATTTGAGGAGATGAAATCAACTCGAGAATCAAATGACCAACTGAAGAAAGCCTTGTAGAAAGCTCAAATCGACTTTCTTGATATAGGCGATGATGCTTTTGGCATGATAAAGGCTTAAGTCTTATATCTCCACCCCAGGCTTGATTTGTCCGAGATGGACTTTTTCAAAGTTGTGGTGGATGGACGCCTCGTGGATATGGAAGAAACCAAGCCTTCTCCCGCTCATGATCTGATCAAGGAAGATCATGATGATGACACCAACCTTAGAGTTATTGGTGAGGATAAGGATGAAGAATAATCTTGTTTATATTCCCTTTTTTGTTAGTCATCCACTAGGACGAGTTTTGTAATGTTTTCAAGAATGTTATTCGTTTTCCTTTATGTTTTGTATTTGTGTTGTGATCCGTAACATCTATGATAATATCGTATCTTGCTCCATGTTATTGGTTGTCTTATTTTCATAATTTATATTTATAATTGGTTTTCTAAAGTGGTTCCTTATAGAATCCCCAAGTGCTAAAAATAAATATTTAAACATAAATGGCTTAGTCAAAGCCACTCCCTAACCAGGGGAAAGGTTATGGTAACTCAATTCAGATATTTCTACTTTAATAGACCACTCGGGTACCTCTCCAAGGCATGGTGACGATGATAATATAACTCAGAGCACTTATAAAACCCTGGTTAATTAACAAACCAAAGTGAAGGTGAGAAAAACAAGAAAGGGGGGGTTTGAATTGTTTGAAAAATAAGCGCTTTTGCAAAATGAAATCACACAATGATTTTATACTGGTTCGCTTATAACACAAAGCTACTCCAGTCCACCCGGCCAAGGTGATTTCGCCTTCAACAAGGACTTAATCCACTAATCTTGAAAGATTACAAACAACCCCTAAGAGAAAAGAAAATCTCTTAGTCCTCTCAAGTCTACAGACTACAAATAGTCACTTGAGGAAATCAAATAAAAATTAGATACAAGATGTGTAATCTAGAGTGCTTCTAAGAAAGCAAATATTACAAACTTAAGAACAAAATTTTTCACTTGATAAGCAAAAGCTTAGTGAAAATCTTTGAAGAACAAAGATGTTTTTCTTGAGCGTGATATGATTTCAGTATAGTTTTGGCTAGTGATTTCTTCGTGTTTACTGAATGAGATTTCTTCTCTATTTATAGGAGTTGAAGTAGAGTTGAAGTAGCGTTGAATCTGTTGGATATTGAGATGTAGTTACGCCATTCCATTAATAGCTTCTGCAGTAGACTTTTTCACTTAGAAGTGACTACTTACCACAATTAGTATCTTTTCTCTTGGAAGTGGAGATTAACGTCTCTTTCTAATTGAGGAAATCCATTTGCAGAACTTTAACTTGGCTTAAACGTTACTTCATCATGATTAACAATTCTGATTAGAGTCTTCGTGTATCTGGAGAAACTTGCTTCTGATGTTATTTCTTGAATGTTCAGATGACGCTGATAACTTCAGAATTTACAGAAGGCAATTGTTCAGAGTCAGAGCTTCTAGACTTTACTTCATGTTCAGATGCTTCTGATACTTGCAGTTTTGTCCAGAGTTAGAGCTTCTTGAATGAGATTCCTCTTTAGATGCTTCTGATACTTGAGATTTTGCATCTGATCTTGTTTTGCATCTGATGACATCATCAGATTTGTTTCTTCTTTCTTTAGAACCCTGCACACTTAGAAACTTTTCGTTAGGGTACCACTTTTGGTTTCATCCTTTGTTATCATCAAAATCATGGAATCTATTGTAGAACTATTTTTGTTCTTACACAAAGACCCCGACCATGATAAGACATACTGACCAAGGATTTCTCTTTATAATTCAGTCATACCCAATTTATCCAGTGGTTTATATTAACTTAGACTTTAGTCAGACCATATGTTTCATTTAACTTAGCCCAACTGCAACCAATTATGCTAGAGGTTTCAATTAACATGGACTTCAGTTAGGCCGGAGGTTTCAATTAACTTAGCCCGGACACAACCGATTATGCCAGAGGTTTCAATTAACTTGGACTTTATTTAGGCCAGAGGTTTCAATTAACTTAGCCCGTCCGCAGTCGATTATGTCAGAGGTTTCAATTAACTTAGACTTCAGTTAGGTCAGAGGTTTAAATTAATTAAGCCTGACCACATGCGATTATGCCAAAGGTTTCAATTAACTTGGACTTTAGTTAGGCTGTAAGACCCCAATTTTGACCCTAAGATCCCTCATGATATCTCATCATATGTATTGGCTTTGGGATCACACCTTAGCATTCTCCTTACCCCTGGTTCATTGGGTTTACATTGGGAGAGATCACCAAGCACATTTGATTGTAGAATGCTTTGTTTTTCATTATTTACTAACCAAAATACCAAAAATATGTCAATGTATAGTTTAACTCTTTTGTAGGTAGTGTGTGTGCTCACCTATGCTCCATCAAGCTCATATCTAGGATTTGAGACCCTCAATGCAAAGAGACCAATCAAGAAATGATTCACAATGACTCTAGACATCATATATGGATCCCCATGGTCTTCACATATCATTTTGATCAAGATTTCTTCAAGAGTTTGAAGCTTGTTTACCTTGGAAACCCTAATTCATCTAGGTATCTTGTGTGACTTCTTCAATAAGTTTCTTCAAAATTTGATCAAATATTTCAAGGTATACTTCACATTACATCATATTACACATATATGATCCTCCATGAGTCCAAAAAATCAATAGAATGTCAAGCTAGCAAGATGGTTCATGGTGGTTGACCAAGGAAAGTCAACTGGTCAAAATTGGGGTTCCCTAGACCCTATCTCCTATAATATTTGTCATATGAAAATGATTCCAAGAGAAACGTTACTCCTTATGACATTCCAAACAACTTTGGTGTTGAATTTAAGAGCTAGTTTTGCTTTTAAAGTCATCTTTTATGGTGAAAGATTATAGGTCATTTTGTTTGAACCCTAGTTAGGAGGTCAACTTCCCAAGATCATAACTTGATTAATTTTTATAATATGAAATCCATTCAAATTCCATGATAAAATTAAAGATGTCATTTTCAACTTTGATGTTTGGAGGAAGTTCAAATTCAACTTTCAAATGCATGTGCCAAGAGGAAACATTATAGGCCATTTTGGGGCATTACCATTGAACAAGTGATTTTCCTCAACTTCTAAAATGCATAACTCCTTCATTCCAAATCCAAATGAGGTCAAATTGGTAACCAAATTGAATATGCTTGAAATAGGTACAACTTTTATGAAGGAAGGTTTTCCATTTGAAGTCCATAACAAAAGTTATTCAAGGTGGAAGAAGTGAACATATGACTTGGTACTTAGAATTTTTTTAAATATGTTTGATTTTCCAAAATTCCACCTCAAAATTCATCATGATCCAAGCTTCAAATGGAAAATTATCTTTAAATTTTTTTCTCTTTCATTTTCTGAATTAAAATTATTTTTGGATTAATTTTGATATTTTCAATGAATTAAATGTTTTTGTGCACATTTTTAATTGTTTATAATTACTTCTGACTTTTCAAAAATCATGATTTTTTTTGCCTAAGGTCTTTTGACCTTGTTTAACCTTTGATAAATCTCTTGCCATTTATTTGGTGTTTTGAAGAGGTTTTAGGTTTTGGCCAATTTAAATTGAATTTTAATTCATTTTTAATTTGATTTTTAAATTGATTAATTGTGTAGAAATTATGTTGAGCTATTGCTATGGTCTTGGGATGTTTGACTATTTGTTTGAGCCCCGGTCAAGGTTGATTTGACTTTTGTTGGATTAAAATTATTGGATTTAGGGGATTGATGAATTATACATTTCATCTCCCAAAATGAATGGATGATTTTAATTTGATAAAATTCCTCCCATGATCAATTTGTGTTTCTCTCATCTCCTCTCCCCTTTCATCTCCATCCCTATTCTTTCTCATTCCTTTCATTGACCAATGAAGTCTCAATATCCTAAGGCTAATTGGTTCATCAATGACTTTGTGTCAAATGAACCAATACAAGTATTGATGAGATAGGTCCACCCTTTTTGATATTTTCTTTTAGTGTGTGGTGTGTTTTAGGAGTTTGGTTCATTATACCAAATCTCTAACATGCATTAACACCTAAATTTTTATTGCCCGACCTCAAATAGATGTGACTTCTACATAAGTCGAATTACGATTGCTTAACATAGAGCTAAATTTTAACCCTAAAGGCATATCATTCTAGTAAGTGGGATTGTAAGTCTCCCATCTTTCATGGTATTATGTGGAAACTTGGCCTTTGTTCCTTCCTATGGAAGATGTCTTGGTTCAAGGATCCATACTTGTAAATAGATGGTTGAGTGTTCTCCAAAGAATGACTTAATCAATTAAAAAGCAAAACTCCACTAACATCTAATTAACTTTGACTAATGTCATACCCCAATTTTGACCCTGAATCGCTGATTCAACACATTCATCATAGCTATTGCATGTCTACATAGCATACCATGCATTCCATACCGCATAACGCCTAGAATATCAGTCGAAATAATTTTTTGGAATTACAGGCGAACCGGTCAAGTTAATCGCCAGATGTGCGTCAAATCAGTAGACGAAATGTTTTAAAAATCAAGCTTCTAGACATCAATTTTATTAATCTATATTTTGCGTAGTTTAATCTGGTATGCTCGATTTATTTTTTCAGCTAATTTCTCGGCCACTTTCTGATCAGCTCAAGCCTGTTTAACCGGTCAAAATTTATTTCAAAATTAAAAGAAATGTTGTATTTTTCCAATAAGTTTATTTCACGTTGATCATTTTGGTGCATTTATTTTAATTTTTCGAGCGTTTTTTTGCGCACATCTTTCATTCATTTTGAGTCCTTTTATTTATATATTTTTTAACAGGTTCACAAGAAATAAATAGGATTATTCATATTTCCATTTCAATTTTATTTTGATTATCTAATTAAAAAAATATTAAATAAAAATGATTAAAATATTTATTTGTTTTATTTATTTTTATTTAACAAAAAACTTATATTTGTCTTTGTTTATTTGATTTTTAAACTAATTGTATCAATTAAAACGATTAAAAGGGACATTTTGGTCTTTGTGTGTCAAGAGAACCCTAGAAATCCTTACTATTTAAACTAATGTCATTGGCTCATGAAAGGGGGACCCCAACAGCTGCCTAGCGGCAGACCTAATCTTCACTCTCTCATTAAGCTCTCTCTCTCTCTGAAAACGTGAAGAAAAAAAAAAGGAACGCCATTTCCTTTCTTCACTAAAAACCGTAATCCGCCGCCGCCTGGATCTTCCTC